>NC_053120.1:21927307-22227307 GCF_010015445.1 Perca fluviatilis
TACATTCACATGAAACCAAAAATTATAAAAGGTGTTTCTAATCATATTGAATACATGATATCTGAAATACATGACGCAGGCAACAACACTGCTGATACAAATCAACATAAGTTAAATCAGTAAATGTATCCTGCAAAAAAAAAGGCAAATTCTTGAACCCTTTTCCATGTATCCAGGTCTTATCACAAACATTCATTCACCACCCATGCCGTTTCATTTTGGCTCAAAGACGATACAGTTGTCCACTCCGCAGGGACAAAACATTAGTTTTAGTTTCACACCCTGTTACATTTACTCCACACACAACCGAAATAGCCTACATCAGTACAGACACACTGTGGCATTTACAGTTTTTTTCCATTTGCTTACAAACTAAAATTAAAACTTTCCCACATTTGGCAAAACCTTACACTCAAGGACCAAAACACTAGCCTAGATCTGCACAACTGTAAGCACACTGTCAGCTTCACACTTTTTGCAAAACATTACACACAGGGATTTGCAAAACACTAAACACACTTGTATGCATTTGACACAGAAATTTATTATGTCATTTCCTTGCAATTTCAAAGCAAAGGCTTTCAAATGAACACACCCATGAACCAGTTGGTTAAACACAGCCACCAGGTACGCAAACACACGATTGCTTAATTGTAGACACACCAATCAGGTTTAAGCACTATATAAAATGCAGCAGGTAAGTTCACCTGCCTTCAACCAAAATGGAAGGAGTCAGAAGAAGAAGACTGAGAGTGAGAGGGGGAATCCACAGAGGAGGAGAAGGAGGTAGAGGAAGAGGAAGAGGCCCAGCCAGAGGTAGAGGCCGAGGCAGAGGTAGAGGAAGAGGGAGAGGAAGACCTGAAGCCGGAGAATATGCTCAAAGAAGAAGAGGACCAAATTTATCAAATGAAAGTCGCGCAACACTAGTGGACCATGTTGTGAACCACGGATTGACACTGAGGGAGGCTGGACTAAGAGTTCAGCCAAATCTTAGTAGATATACAGCGGCATCTGTCATAAGGACATTTTGACAAGGAAACAGGTAAAAGAAAATCTGTCTACAGTTACAGTAATCAGCTGCTCATTGTATGCACCATATCAGGGTCGAGAACGACAAGGAGGAAGGGGGCCCATATTCACGCGAGGGTTTACGATCTCCGGCCCCAGTCTCAGGTACAACTCATTCGGGCCATGGAGGACGCCTGTGACCAAGTTGACGCCGCAGCTGTGCAAGGATGGATTCGACATTCAAGACGGTTGTCTTGCCAATGAGGATATATCACCTGTGATGTTGATGAAATTCTCTGGCTAGGTCCAGCTAGGCGAAGAGATAATGTCTAGTATTTTCTGTACTTTTTCAGATCATTTTTTTGTTTGTTGTTGTTTTTTCTGTGATTGTAACCTGTTCTGGATACCGTATTTTATATTTGTCTGTTGTTTGCGGAGCTAACAGTGTTATGCACACTACTGTAGTAGCATGAAAACTGGGACATGTTTTGTTGTTGATTTGGGTATATGGAGAGAAATAAATAATATTTTCCTCAGTCTGCAGCATTGGTCTAGTGTAGTGTTTGGGGAATTTATTGTAAATTTGCACTCTCTGTGTAGTTAATTTACAGTACTCTAATCACTGAGAAATAGAATTGCTAAAAGTGTTTTAGGTTAGCAACAGCAGTGTGTATCTGGTTCAACCATAATTAAGTTAAATGAAATGTGTGTGTTTCATATACCAAAATATGTTTTTTATAAATTAGTGTATAGTTTTTGCAAGAGCGTTTCATTTTGCAAAGGGTCTGAGGTGTTCTGCTAATAGGGTGTGTGGTTGTGCTAATTGGGTGTAGTGTTTTGAAAAAGACGGTCCCTGTTTTCAAAATTGTGCTTAAGCAATTGAAAAAAAACTGTAAGTAGCACACAGTGAGCTCTTTATTGGATGATTCTTTCCATTTTGCTGTGAGCAGGGAATAGGGCTTGTGATGTTTGGTCATATGTTTTTTTATTTGTGTCTAATGACTTTCATACTGAAGAGTGTATCATTATTATAATGCTGTCTCTATCTTTGTCTCTGCCATTGTGTATGTTCCAATACTGCAGAAAGAACAACATTATGTGAATTGATGTGTTATTTATGTGAATATGCGATACAATTTAAAATCCTCATATTATTACTGGGCTAGTTAACAAAGACAGAAAGAGAGTGGAAAAACACCCCAACATAAAAGGTTCAGTCTCAGTGAAGTGTTAAGATATTCACTCAAGCTGCTCCCTGTCCAGACTGACAGCTAGAAGACATATGGTTGTCATTCATAATGCACTAGCCATGAAATTGGCAACACAGAGAGAATGTGTGTGTACGAGTATAAATGCATGTGTGTGTGTGTGTGTGTGTGTGTGTGTGTGTGTGTGTGTGTGTGTGTGTGTGTGTGTCTTTAACAGGCCAATCTATGTATGCATCAACAGTCCGATGGTTCATGAGCTCACCATAATCATCCGCCCACAGACGCTATCTTAAAACACACATTCATAGACAGACAGCAATGTTAACGAGAGACGAAAAACTATTTAATGACTTATCTTGTTTGTTTTTTTTTTTACACACACACACACAAAAAAACACACACACACACACACACACACACACACACACCACACACACACACACACACACACACACACACACACACACACACGGCCTAAGAGTGCATGAAGACGACCACAAAATTTCCTCCGACCACTGCACTCTCACACTGTTATAGAGTGGCCTTGTTAGAGGACAGACAGCTGCTAAGTGTGAGGCCTACAGTGTGTTCTTGTCTAATGACAGCCTGTCCACTGTGTCTACAGGGAGGCAAGTAAGGGAGACAGAAAGCAAGAGGAAGAGAAAAAAAAAAGGTTGAGAGGCTGACCACAGCTGCTCTGTAGCGATCAAGGCCTCACAGCGCATTCCAGTTGACCAGAGGAGAGTCAAGACTGTCACAGTCAGCAAACAGAGCTGAGTTATGATCCTGCTTTGTAACTGGTGGTACATATGGCTGCTTTGGCCGTGATTCACCATGTTAAAGAGTATACAGGCCATCCCGCTGTTTCTACAGTCAGTTATATCATCAATACATCTGGTTTTTATACAACAACTCCAGGATTGTACTGAATTATGGTCTATGAAAGAGTCTTCTACAAAATACTGCATTAAATATGGAATACATCAAATATGGAGAAACACACCTGAAGGATGCACTCTCTTCTGTTCACCTGATGGAGAGCATAAGAGTAGGGATGCAACGAATGCTTGTTTTTATTATCGATTAAACTGCAAGTTTTTTTTTACGATTTATTGATTAAGTCTATAAAACGACAAATGGCAGAGAAGAAATGTCCGTTGCAACTTCACAGAGCCTAATGTGACGTCTTCAAATATCTTGTAATGTTCAACCAACAGTCCAAAATCCAAAGATATTCAATTTAAAATTATGTAAAACAAGAGAAAAGCAGAACAATCCTCACACTTTAAAATTAAACCAAAGAATGTTTTATGTTGCATTTTTTTGTTTTTCTTGTGATTAACTAATTGTTTAATCAACTAACTGTTGTGAGCTCTACATAAGAGTCTACATATGTGTTCATTAGCAGAGGGATAGGAGGTTTGTGGGAACACGTTTAAGAGTTCTTTAATTTGGGCGCCTGGCCAGCTCACCTGGTAGAGCACGCGGCCATGTACAGAGGCTCAGTCCTCGACTAGCAGCCACGGGTTCAGTTCCGACCTGCAGCCCTTTGCTGCATGTCATTTCCCCTCTCTCTCTCCCCTCTCTGTCTAAGCCGTCCGTCACAAATAAAGGCCTAAAATGCCCCAAAAAAATATGTTATCTTAAGAGTTCTTCAATTTACCAAACTTTAAAATAGTTAATACATAATTCAAATCTTTTAAAGGTCCCATGACATGGTGCTCTTTGGATGCTTTTATATAGACCTTAGTGGTCCCCTAATACTGTATCTGAAGTCTCTTTCCCGAAATTCAGCCTTGGTGCAGAATTACAGCCACTAGAGCCAGTCCCACAATGAGCTTTCCTTAGTATGTGCCATTTCTGTGTCTGTAGCTATTGAGGAGGAGAGAGGATGGGGGGCAAGGTGGAGGGTGGGGGTGTGGCCTTGACCAACTGCCACTTTGCTTGTTTGAAAGCCATGATGTCTCTCTCTCATGGGTGGGCCAAATTCTCTGGGCGGGCAAAGCAGAGAAAGGGGAGGTAACCTTGCTTGTTATGACCTCATAACAAGCAGATTCCAAAACTGCTCATCTGAGCTTTCATTTTCTCAAAGGCAGAGCAGGATACCCAGGGCTCGGTTTACACCTATCACCATTTCTAGCCACTGGGGGACCATAGACAGGCTGGGGGAACTCATATTAATGTTAAAAAACCTCATAAAAGTGAAATTTTCATGCCATGGGACCTTTAACAAATAATATTTGCTGATAATGCAAATGGCTGGCAAAAATAGTTTGTATAAAGGGACCAAAAGGTTCAAAAAGGCAGTGATATGGAAACCTGCTCCTAACCTCGACAAGCAAGACACCAAATACGTCAGTAGGAAATTTGAACTGGACAGCTTGATGCTGAGTGCATTACAGGTTGGAACAATCCTGCAGAAGGCCAACCCTACAAGTGCACAAAGCCATCAGACATTCAACTTTTTGCAGACACACAAGGTTTGGAACATACTGTAGCACTGAAATTAGGCATAATCAAAAACATACACAAATATGATGGATAATTAGACTTATATAACACAGCTATCACAGTGACAAATTGTGATTTATTGAAGCACAACCTGTGTGTGGGAAACAAAGGGTCTGACAGTTTTATGAAGCCATAAGTGCTCTCTGTACTTATGATGTATGACACACTGAAGCACACAGAGCAGAACAATAGATCACGTGTCAAGTGATGGCGAAAGTGCTGCTCGCCTAAACGCTATGTGGTGATAAATTAGACAGCTGAAAGGAGAGGAGAGGAAGACGTAACTAATAATAACCAAACTTCCAAGCAATTGCTTGCAATCAGTGTCAAAATGACAAGCAAGTTTCACCTGAGTGGGCACTTTTCGCTGAATGCAAAGCATTTCCCCTTTACCACAAATTCAGTAGGTTTCTCTCTGCGGCTCTAATGCAGAACGATGAGCAGTGGCTCAGTGGAAGGTGATCTTGGATTTGTAGTCGGGAGACCATGTCAAACCTCAGGCTGCTTTCACATTGAAAACAGCAGCATGCTACTCGGCTCTATGAAGGGAGATAAGCTCTGCAACAAGACTGTAGCTGGCAAGCATACTGCTACTCTCCCCTTTGAGTGACTGCTTCAGAGTGCAAGTGTGAGTGTGAGTGAGTGTGTGTGTGGCCATGGGAGGCATTTATGAGAGTGGTTATAAACTGCTGCAGCTAGGAGGGCTTGACCACTGTCTGCCTTGAGCCTTTCCCAATTTAAGTCTTTTCACCCACGGCATGTAAACATAGATGTGTGTGTGTGTGTGTGTGTGTGTGTGTGTGTGTGTGTGTGTGTGTGTGTGTGTGTGTGTGTGTGTGTGTGTGTGTGAGTGAGTGAGTGAGAGGGTATGAATATACTTTATACACAAAGTAGTGATGTGGATTGTAGTTATATCTGCGGATCAGGCCAGTCGGGTCATAAAAATTACTCATTAAGTAACAGAGAGCAAAGCTGCAGCAGACAAGTGCGTCCCCATTAACAGAGACGCCGTACGGTCAAGTTTGTAACTAAAGTTTTTAGTTTTGCTACTTATATGTCCCACGATATTATTTTTAGTTTTGCTACTTATATGTCCCACAATATTAGCTGAGCTGACATTACTGCATGCATGGAAACATTTACAATTACTGAAAGCAGCCTTTATAGTCCCTAAAGTCAATCGTTAAAGAAAACCCTTATACACCAATACAATAAATCATTTTAAAAGAAACATAGCCTACAAGGACTGGTGGAGGGGCAGTGAAATGTCCATGGAGGTCTCTAAATCGGAGAAAATGGCTAAGTGGGTGGAGGGTGGATGATTTTCAGCATACTCCGCTCATCTGACAGATGAGCAGAATGCAGCATATGACAAAACAATGGACAGCTGATGCAGCTGTGCCGCACATCCCATTTAATTGACGTTGCCTTAAAATGACGGCTCAGAGGCATGGATGTCTAAATTTGATCTCTTTTTCAGATTTCTCCTCTCTTCACTATTTTCTCACCACCTTCTCCACTTTGCATTAATATAGCAGGAAGTTGCACGTGCATGCTGACATGCACACACAAAAATATCTGAAACCTCACACAGACACTTAAACACAAACACACAAGCATATAAATGCAATGCACAACTCATAGACCACCATATGAACAACTATTTAATCATGCAAGCAAACAGAGACATAAACCTTTACACGACAAATGTGTGCAGAGTGAAGCTGAAAAAACAAAGAGGAAGGAGTATAGCTATTTTCACACGACATGTCACATGCCATTTAGAAGATAACAAGGAACATTTTCTTTAGAAGTCAGGTCATATAAGCAGAGTGAAGCATTTCACCATCCATTTCCCTAAAATGAATGCAAAGCTTTTCAAAGCCTAACTTAAAGGAAACAATATAAAATGCCAGTTTCAGTATTGCTAATGGATGAGTCAGGAGATTATGCAGATTATTTTTATGTAACAGTAGAGCTCAAGTAGTTTATCAACAAGTTGTGTTTAATTTAACCTGAAAATGTGGCGCTCTGGCTCATACACTCAAGCATCAAACCAAAAGTGAAACATGATGGAAACCACTCACTAAAGCAAACAGTGCTGTGTGCACGGGGGCCATCCCCATTCCCAACACACTCGCCTTAGCTCACCCAACAGCATGCTCACAGACATGTGAAAAGATGGTACCATGTGGAACCTGGTTTCCTTGGTAGGTTAACATAAACACAGAACGGTTGACACATACAAAAGACTCAGTACAGAAGTTGATCCATCCCACCTCGGCGTTTGCAATCTTGACCTTATTTCCCAGCTTTAGAACAGCCAAGTTCATGGACCAAGTTCAGCCACCATAAAAGCAAGCGTCCATCCACAGTCTTATGTCTAGCAGTGTGCTTGAGGATATCCTTGATTGAATTGATCAGCTGTGAAAATAAATCTTCTCAATGCAGAAGATTGAATATCTCATTCTCAGTAAGAGGGTTCGACCAGAAGGCATTAGTCTCACACTTTTATGGGTTACACATTGTAACAAGATGTGACTGCTGTCCTTGTGGTACTACTGACTGAGTGCATTGACCTGAGCATACAAAATCAAGTATCATCATCACTCTGCTGCTTTCACAATTGGAATCTCACTGTACAGTGAAAAACTCAGAGTAAATGGATATTTTAAGTGGGTCAACCTTCATTTGTCAACCATGACTGGGAGTACTGTAAGTAACAAAACAGGAAACTAATTATTTTCATCTATCAGCTCTTGTGGCAGATGTGTTCTGAAATTCAATGGCAAGGTAACTAAGGTAACACAGACACATTGCCTTTACTACGCGGACCGATCATGCTTACTGCTGTGCGTAGTCTGCCCCCCCTAAAGGCACATTCTGAGCCATGAAAAACCCTGATATTGATGCCTATGTCATTTCTTTAGCAAAACATTATTTGAGGTCCAAAAAGTGTTTTCATAGTATGTCAGAAGAACCAACATGCACTCCTCACATCAGATTACACAGGGCTTTGTCCACTGATGTGTAAATGTCCATAAGGTTTCATGAGCTCTGAACCTAATTAAGTATGTGTGCTCAGGATTGTCTGTGCTGTCATCTATTCTGCTTATTGTGCACACATTAGAGCCCATAGCTGCTATTGTGTACTTCAACAAAAAAAAAAACACAATTCAAGCATTACAGACAAGGTAATAAATGTGTTTACTTAATGTCAAACTAAACAAGTAAGAAAACAGCCTGTATAGTTAAAATCAGTGCAATTAGCTGAGCTCACATACAACCTCAAATAATGTAGTTGTACGCTTCTGACAACCCACCCCAGCTTTTGTGATGTATAACAGCAATATTCATATTGCATTAGCTCAGCACGACTGACCTTACACTGAATCCATCATCTTCATCCCTAATGTAAGCTCGGCAAAGGTGGTGTTACACATGCACTAAATAACCAAGGTATCACTGACCGATTCTTAATTCTCCCAACATAAAAGAATCTCACCTTATCATTCACAGACCACCCTTAAATGGGGTTTTTCCATAGGACACACACACACACACACACACACACACACACACACACACACACACACACACACACACACACACACACACACACACACACACACACACACACACACACACACACACACACACACGCACACACAACACACACACACACACAAAAAAAAAAAAAACCCTTGTTCTTTGCATTCTCAGGCCACATCTGGCTTCACACATGGGGCCCTGAGCTACAGTATACTGCTGTAGTATCATCGTTGTAGCATCTACTACGTGTAGACTCTCCACCCCCACCCACAAGCATAGCACAATAACGAGCCACATCCTGGCTATCTGACAAGAAGGGCCCCTCCCTGGCAGCACCAAGAGGGTGGAGGTACTCAGGACTGGGGGAGGGAATATAGGAGACCCGGGCATAGGGCCAGTCTGCACAGCTTAAGCATCTGGCTTCTGAGTGGCATACTGTGGTAAGAAATACATCACATCATGTTGTGATGCTGCTTTTGGAAACATTTGCACATCATCAGGTACATACGAGCGTAGATATAAAACAACTGTTTTATCTCATTAACATAATGTAGATGCAATAATTCAAATTTGTTATCTTGTCATTCCATTTAAACCGAGATTTGCCATTTCTTCATGTAGCATCACTTGGTGTATTTGGACATTGTGGGCAATGTTGCAAATCAATGAGCATGACAATGAGTGATGGCAGTTTAATTTGTATATGATTTTTGTATCAATGTGAAGAAACACTTTGAATGGTTAGGTAATGGATTAGCCAGAATACACATCTTGCTTTTTGGTTATTATATTCTTAACCGTTTAATACATTTTCTAGAAAATTTATTATTTTAGGGTATTGATACTGTGATAGAAAATTACAAAACTTGATTTTATCCACATTCCCCACCCCTAATTTCAGCGTAGTGTGTGTGTGTGTAAAATAGAGAAAGAGAGAGAGGGGGAGCTCAAAAGTATAGATAAGGGTGATAGCATGTCTAACATGCACACATTCTGTTCCTCCTGACTTGCTTCTTTATCATAGCCTACTCACCCTCTACTGCTGCCTCACATTCAGTCTGCCCAGCGCATGTGCCTTCAGTCACAACGCCTGAGAGATGGAACACAGAGGCCACACTTCTGCAGTGGGGCTCTAATTAGAGGTATATAAGCTACTAAACCCATTAATTAAGGGTGTCAGTAAATGAACCTTGGGGAGCTGGGAGGATCGGATCAGTGTGTGTTATGATAGTGTGTCACCCACCTGAAACAGACTTTCTGTCAGTCCCCGCCTGACCTGCGTCCACAAAAAGGCGCAAAAGAAGAACAGGGTGATCTCGGTCAAGGTTATGTTTGCATTATCCAGGAGAGTCCGTTTAGAGAGCTCCAAACCGCAAGGACTACAGTCTCTCCATGCGCCCAGCATTACGGTGGAGGCTCTGGTGATGAGGTCCAAGTATCCCGGCATGGGCTCCACTTCCACGGGTCCGGCGTCCCCGGTATGACCGCTCATTGTGGTGCGGCGCAGGAAGAACAAAAACGTGGAAACCGGGAGGGGAAAATTGAAGGACAGAGGGAGTGCAGGGAGCAATACTGTCCAGACTGTGTGTCTAATCCGTGAACCAGCTTGCTAGCTCACCTAAAAACGCTAAAACAAGCTTATCTAAACAGCTTACCCTCTTCAGTAGCTTAATTCTTTGTTTTCCAATTTAAGACATGGGCCCATTATTGGCGACCAGGACAGTTTTATGAATAATAGCAGGGCCTACCTGGTCTGACCAGAAACACCGGCTATAATGCTGTATTTAATAGTCACACAAGCCAATTATCAATTGAGTTTTTGACAATTAATGTGAGCCATTAGAGCCTGTCTGGTGGAGGTTTATCCTGATCATCATTCCGCTACGCACACAGGCTCATCAGCGCGTCCTGGTTGGCCGCCTAGCTAAGTTATATCAAACGCACACAATAGCGAATGGACCAGCATTGGCTGCAGTTTCCAAGCTAATCTAGCCGAAGAAATAAATTGCCCTAAAACGTGATGGAGTTCACACACATGAACGATTTCAGCTTGCGATCTGACTTGGCCTTTCCAGCGCCAATCCCTGCCAGCACATGGGATGATTGCGCCGCTACACTGTAGCGTCTAATCCTTCCGTTATTCGCTTTATGTATCGTTAACGCCTCTGTACCGCTTCATGAGTGAGAAAAGCAGATTCCTCACCGGCACACAGAGCCAAGTTATTCCAGCGAAGGGGGAAAAGGATAGATAAGTATATTATCCTATTAAGAGGCTGCCGTCGCTTCTTCTTCTTCTTCTTCTCCTCCTCCGCTGCTGCTGCCGCCGCTCTGGCCTGGTCAACGTGCCCGTGGCTGCGTTGTGACAAGCCGCCCTTCGTTTTCAATGGGTATCAACTGGTAGACTGAAAAGAGTACAGCGTACGTTTATGCGAAATGAAGAAAAAAAAAACGAGGGGCGTGACGTAATTAGTGGCCGGCCGCTATCTTCGTTTTGAACCCTCTGCTTGAGGATTAAAAAGGATGACTTAAAGAGACAGTGCAGACAAATGCTGCATACAAGACTAGATGCAACACACTTACATCACCCACAAAAAATGTGAAAGAAATCACCAATAAACACTTTAATTGAATTGGCTTAATGTCATGGTGTTTGCATGCACACACAAAACCACACTTCAAACACAACACAGGTTTTAAACATTTATTATAATTTCAAAGGAATGCTTACATTACAACAGATGATTTGATTGATTGATGTGATGATTTCCGTAAGAGAAAGTCTAATTAATAAAGAATGGACATGTTTCATCTGTGACATCTGGTCGGGTTTAAATATTACAGCCAAAAGTGACATTTTTTTTATGACAAGTAGAAATATCAAAACAAATACAGTTATGCAGGTTAGACTTGCTAACTTTATGGGGTTATACTAAAGTCTATTGTTGAGGTGTCTCAGTAAAAGCAGGTGTCTTATGCAGTAGCGATGGGAGCATACTGCATCACTAGTCTGTCAAACTCATTCTCCTGCAGGGAAACAAAGAACAGAGAAAACAGTTAAAACACCAGGAAAAACATCTGACCAGCTGTGCATCGCATGGTTTGTTTTGGTAATGGTATAATCCAGTTTTAGTATGTTTACGTACATCTGCACTCCTGTGTAATTAAAACACACTGTGTGACATAGGCTAAAGATTCAGAGTTTAATGCACACATTGACTTTGCTCCAAGGACTCCTGCTGCCCAACATTTAAAACAACCAAGCCAGGTAATTCAATAATAACGGAGTAAAGGTTATGAAGGCTTATCAACAACTGAGTGCAACTTGTGAACCTAAATAGCCCTGGCCAAAGGTCAGAGGCCTCCCTCAGAATAAAATGCATTGAATAACAAATATAGACACAATCAAGTTACCTTGGCTAAGTAGTCTTTGAGAAATGGGTGGGCTCTGTGCGCATCTTTCAGCTGAGAGAGGTACCGATTGGTTACCTGAGGGCAGACAAACAGAAGTTGCAAAAGTTATAGCCAAAAAATTATAATTTCAGGGACTTTAAAACTGAAGAGAGATTGAGCAAGACAATTAACAATATGTCAACATTTATCATTAGTCAGGAAGCCATATAGCCTAAAAAAAGTCAATTCAAAAGTTACTCTCTACTACCACACCTGAGGATTAGATGTGTTGTCTACATGATTCCAGTTAACCTTGAGTGAGATGTGCTAATTAGTGGTTATCACAGTTGGACACCTTTTAATCATGGCTTGAAGTCAATGCACAGCATTCTATCACATTACTATCAAGTCTATCAAACATTGAGATAGATAATTGAGTCTTTATCTTATGAACTTGATTTTAAGTTGAGTTCCAGGGTACGTACTACTCACTCAGCACTAAACCAGTGGAAATACTTAGATGACATTTTTCATGATAGAGGACAAACGCAATCAAGAAATTGCTTGGTTCAATGTTTTTGCCAGCTTCAATCAAAGCAAATACAAAATTGCTGAGAAGAGCATATTGCACTCTTAGCGTAGAGCGTTATTGGACAAAGAGATTTCGAGTCCTCTTTGACTGAAGACGTAGGTTTGTCTAAACTGTTGAAGAGTGTTGAAGAGTTTCCCTCGTTAACGGCATTGGGTCCAAAGTCTTACCTCTGGAGCTTTGCCCATGTGCTGAGTTAGCACTATGAGGTTGATCAACGTCTCAGGGTGGCTGCTGTCCTAAAATGGGGAAGAGAGAAATACATAGATGGACAGAAAGTGAGAAACTTATTCCTCACAAAGCAAACAGGACAACAATGGAAACAAAAACATGGAGTCAAGACAGTGAAAGAAAATAGTACCTTCTGTTTAGCAAGTTTCATGTCATTTACTGAGATGACTTTAATTTCCTTTATCACAAGTACAGCAGACAACAAGTTGGTGCAGGTTGCTGTGCAGTATTTCAGTTCAATGTTAACATCTGCCATTAATTGAATTATGCTCCAAATGTTCATATTTCTACATACACATCTGTGTGAAACACTATACATTCTGCTTATCTTTTCATTTTTATTTATTCCACTTGCTAGGCAGAATGTGTGCATTGATGTAAAGTCACATAATACTCTTGTGTATGTTCTGGATGTTTAGTGAAAAAGAACATCAATTAATAACCATCACTTTGTAATAAGTTAACCAATGAAAGAAAAAAAAAAAAGTGAAAATAGAAGCTCAGCAAAGCTGGACATTTGTGAAAAACTTCACTCACACTAGAGTCTGACTGAGGTCTGGTTTTAACAGTCAACACAACTGAGCTTGTACAACTTTAAAAACAAACCTGACATCCATTTGGACACTAAGTTGCAATATTTGTAAAAGGTGAGATAGAGCATCGTATATTTAATATTCATATGGTATAGAAAAAAATGAAAATGTACAAACCTTAAAAGCAAAACTACTGCAAAGTGAATATTTTGTTGCCAACTCATTATGGATAACATACAATAACTGTAGCCTAGAAAGAGTTTGTGGTGCCATCTGCTGTTACAATGTGAACAGTAGAAAATGTTTAAATTGTTGTGAGAAGCATCCACAGAAAACGTTTGGCTTATTTCTGAGACTTGTGATATTAGAGCTTAAGTCTATTAGAATAAATAGCCTCATTACTTAGTTAAAAATGTTTTGTGACAAATTGGTATGCTATTGTGTGTCTATAAAACACATATTGAATCATATTGAATATCATGATTTTCCCGTTTTATTTTTTATTATTTTCAGTTGTGAACGTTGTGATTTATTTTAATCTTAGCTTACTCTAAAATCATTTTGAATGCATCCTGTAATGGGTTTAACCCTGGATGCATATTACACCTCCAGCACAACTCCCCTGTATAAGCAGGCATTCATTAGGGATTTAAAGGAACACGCCGACTTAACAGGCTTGCTGCGAGCATATCACTCCGCCCAAGTACTATATTCTTCCGCCTGAGAATATAGTTCCCGGTTAGAAGATGGCTGTGTCTCATGTTATGTTGTTTTTTGTACACGCTGTGACGCTACAAATCACAACATGTAAACAGGAACATGTTGCCGTTATTTTGTCACTTATTCGGAGCAGTAGGATTACTGGAACCATTCACCTGCCTGTTCTGTTATGGGCTGCTGCCGCTGGAGCCGTCAGACAGCTTTACAGCACGCACGGAGATGAGAAGGGTATGTATGGACCTGTCTAACTCTGGGGGTTACAGTGAATAAGTTAAATTCCCAATAAGTCGGCGTGTTCCTTTAATTATGAAGGCTATGAATCTAATACGAGCCTCAGAAACAAGCTACCAAAAGCTTCAGCAGAATTAACTGTGCATGAAAGTACTCCAAAGTGCATTTAGTATGTCAGAAAATGTGTGATGAAGAGACAAAACAAGAGGGATACAAACTAAAAACACAAACTATTGTCATCTAACCTTGTCAAGTGCCTCCTGCAGCACTCCCTCAGCCTCCTCCCACTTGTTCTGAGCCATGTAACAGGCCGCCTGCCCGTTGAGGAGCAGCAGTGTAGATGAGTACTTGTCCGACATCTCCTGGAAAATGTAGTAGGCATCCTGCAGCTTCTCTCCACCCTGGAACAACGAGCAGAATGCAAGAAAATGTAGGCAAGAAGAAATCGGAGTGTTCAGCGGTGATAATGCTGAAAAGTCAATGATAAGTGAACAACACCTGCTGTTATTTTTTTTTTTTTTTTTTTTTTTTTAAATGGTGTCAAGGGTGTTCACTGCTCCTGAAGAGTTGGAAGAATGCAAATGTACAAATTAAATGGAACACAGTCCTTCTTAGACCTGGTGAGATTAGCTTTATACTGCACCAAGAAATGCTACATACTTCTACCCCACATACAAAATATACATATACCACCTGCCTGCTCAATTTTTAAAACCTGATTGCAGCGTCAGTCAATCACAATACCACTTGGATGTTGATAATGGCATGATTAGGAGTTTACTTCCTTTATTTACTTGTAAATTGAATATGTGTATCTTGGTGATGTCAAACAAATGTAACTGAATGTCTCCTCACCACCGCAATATTAACCCAGGCTGTGGCCAGCTGGGTTAGAGTAGCATCCTCATCCTGCTCCTGCATCTTCTTCAGCTCTTTCCTGTCAATGAGAAGAATATCAGGTCATAGTTATTAGAGGAATACAGTCCCATTTCAAAGAGACAGTATATATTTTTGTGTATGCAGTCTATTAGTTGTTATTTAGTAAGTCCAGCCTTGTCAAATTACATTAAACAAATTCAAAAAAGCTCCTGGATGTTTTCCATGAGACAATAAACAAATCTAACCTTACAAATCAATGCAAATCATCCACTGTTTATACGTTTTGCCATACCTTGCCAGGTCAACACGATCCAGACTCAGCATCACCTGAATGGTCATGGCCATGCTGAATAATAAACAAATGTTCAGGTCAGTTTAGTCATGAAAGCAACCTTATAAACCCAGTGACCAACCAGAGAGTATTGTAGAGCAGATGTGAGCCGATTTTAGAGTATAATGACTTCAGAATGCAAAGTTTGTTAATCTCTCTCTCTTACACACATGCCAATATATCAGCCTTTTTATTATTTCGGTAAATTTAATTGCAAAGTGAGTCAAGAAGCAAGTTACCTTTTTGAGAAAAATCCATACTTCTTTCTCAATAAACATACAAAAATGATTTGACATGACATCTTAATTAACCTTTTTTATGGATTAACATTAAAGCTAAAGGGTGTAATGTCGATTTATATATTATTGTGCTAATTATTTTCTATTATTTGTATACCAAAATGGGGTGAGTAACAAAACCTGGTGCAATTTCGGGAGACACCCTTCATTTCATTTCTTTTGTCATAACGGGCCTATTTAGTTGAGATGACGATGCAGTCGAAGTTGATCATTTTAGTAATTCTGTTCTGTTCACATTAGGTGGGTGGTTTATGACAGCTCAAAGCAAGGACTAAACTAATTCCTTCATCTTTTTTTTAGTTGCAATGGAAGTACTGTGTGGAAAGTAACAGATTTTATTTTCTCTGCAGATATATTTACAGATATATTTACTAGAAATTAGTTTTTAACATGAACAAAATCTTTCTGAGACTTTTTAAAAGTAAAATCTTGATCCCTTCTTACCACTCAAGGCTTTCTCCTTGGTGCAGAGTCCTGAGAGCAGCATCAGTGTTCATCTCATGGTAGTAGATGGAGGCAGCCATGAGGAGGAAGGTGGTGTTGGAAGCATCCACGCTCTTTGCCATCTTCTGGTCTAGATCAGCAACAATAGCATCCCTGTGAGAGAAAAAAATAGCAACAGGGGCATTGTTTAGACAATGAGAACTTTAAACTCAAGAGAATCCTTGAATCACAATCAGGCACTAAAGTAGAAGGTGTTGTTTAGTAATCTTAACACACACTTTCATTTAGACTTTTAAAAGATTGAGGCTGGGTGATTTATTGAATATATTTTGGATACTTAAGTATATTCTTTATTTCTGTTGAGCATACTAAAGTATATAATTAAATATAATTATAATAAATGAAGTGGTAAAGTCTCTGTTACGAAGACACAGTTTCTGGAGTGTGACTGCATATCTGCCTGTAGTACTTGGTACTAAGTCTAATTGAAAGCTTCCTCAGCTAAAAGTGTTCAGATGTTAATGAATGTATTGAGTAACTGTCTACACAGCTATGGCCCTTCCATGGCGACCTGAAAGTCAAATGCAAGCTCTTACCTTTTGCTATCACTGGACAGATACTCAGCCAACATCTTGACAGCCTGAAGCTCTGGTGGAGAGTTGCCCTTGATGTCATCCAGGACCACAGCATACTTTCTCTGCAATAACACAAAGCACAACAGGTGTGGGTGAGCAGGGTTTTAATCTGCCAAATAACAGTGATAGCGATGAATATAAAGTAGCTATCAGCTAATGACAAGAAACTGAGCTCGGTGTGATACATAACGTTTCTACTTGAGAAAATGACACTTATGGTAAAACAAGCTTTACCTGGGCAATGTATGCTCTGTACAAAAACATGTCCCTTTCAGTCTCCTTCTCCGGTGCTGATGGCTTTAAAGAAAAGAAACTGTATGTTATAGACAAACATTCGCTAACGTGAGCACTGATGCCCGAAAACGCCATTGACTGCAGTTAGGCAGATAGGTAAATAATGGCCGAAACAGTTCATTTTAAAACGTTCAACTGATGCCAGGTTAGATACTTACCTTCACCTTCTGAGCCTCGTTAATACACTGTTGATAACTACCAATATAATAGGCATTTTTTACATCGAAGAGTTCATCAACATCGCCCTGCTGCGCCGCCATCTTTGATTACAGAACGTCCTGACACGTAGCAAAAATACGTCACCTTCCTGCTTTTTACTGAGGATTGTGGGAAGTTGAGTTAAAAAACAAACGCACAGGTGGATGGTATAGACCAGTCTATGGTATAGACTTGCAGTTAGAAATAATTATGGGGTAAATTTATGTTGTTTTGCCCTTAAAAAAAGACAATATCTTCAAGTAGGTACAATTACCCAACTGTGTATCCATTTAAAAAAAATAAAAATACATTTATAAATGTACAGCAATTAATTTAGGCCCTTGCGTGACTACTTAAAACGATGGTGAATGGTGAACTGGGCTAGTTGGATTACTTGAGTAATACATGAAAAAATACAGTAATCTGACCCAACTGTGATGCCCAAAGGGTAGGCAGCTAGCTAATCAGTTTCAAAGGCATGAGTGCTAGTATATCTTATTTACAGACAAATTGTGGCATAATTAGAGCAAAATTAATAAGTCAATAAATCAGTTAGTCTATTGAAAGATAATTAATCTGCTTTACTTGATTAATCACAGTCACTTTTCAAGAAAAAAATCCAGCTTTTTTTCTTATTGTCCAATAAACTGAATCTTTTTTAGATTTATACTTTTGGTCAGACAAAACAAGCAATTTGAAGACATCACCTTGGGCTCTGGGGAATTGTAATCAGTATTTGTCGCAATTGTATGACATTTTTAAGACCAAACGATATTGATCAATCAAGAAAGAAATCGGCATATTAATCGATAATGAAAATAATTGTTTGTTGCAGCCCTAAACATATACCACCCATTAAAAATGGCATATTACAAGATAAAGTATCATTGTAGAATAGAGCAATTCTTAAAAGATGAACATTATTTCACGTTGTTTATGTATGTAGCCTAACTATATTTTACATGTTTTATTAAGGCAGGCAGGCTGATGGCACATTTCACCTCTCCTACCAATGAGTCTTTCCATATTGTTATCCCCCACATTATACCACTAGAGGGCGCGCCAGATTAATTTCACCACTGCAGGTGTCCTATATTACTATGACGGAGATTTGCAGCAACACAATACTTACAGTACAATATATAAATATTGATAGGCTTAGTTTATAGGGTAGGCTAGTATAAATAATACTTGCTTTAATAACACTAAGGTATGACCTGCGGCTTCTGGCAATTTAGGCCCAAAACTCGCAGTAATTAGGCTTTGGTTACCTCAGTGTTAGAATAACAATGCAAGAATGCTATTTTGACCTCGGGAATTCCTGTTTCCTCATTACACAGATGACAAACTTCCTATCCTAAAAACATCCGCTGACACAAAAGTGTGTGTGTGTGTGTGTGTGTGTTGTGTTGTGTTGTGTTGTGTGTGTGTGTGTTTTCATTAGCCTACTAATTAATGTTATGAAACTATGAAATGTACAATTTTGTAAGAAAATTTCGATGTAACTACAGTTTGTTTCATGAATGTGTAGCCTAACTAACTAAACAAGCCAGTATATCATTTAGTCCATGACAGAAAAACTGCTACCCAGAGTTCCTGCTTATTGTTCCCTTAACACCATTTCCTCTGAGAACTTTTCAGCCTTGGGAATGGGGGGACTGGACAAGGATAATTACTGGAAACCGTAATGGGGGCAGGGGGTGTTCTGGCTGTAAATGGCCCTTTCTTTCTGCCTGATTGGGTTGGTCCACTCCCTTGTTGCTCCTTCATTGGCCAAAGCCAACATCAATCTAGTTATTTCCAAGTCCCCCCTCAAGTTTGAAACTTTTTTTTTTTACGAGTAGGAGGAGGACTCGGGTTACAAATAACTCTTGTAACCGATCTCACTGCAGCCGAGAGAAGAAAACACTCTTTCAATTATTTACACATCTGTGTCTGATACCCCGGTTACAAACTTACAGAACAAGAAGGAGCTGCGAGGGGAGGACGGGTTTCTTTATCGCACAAACAGCGGAGCTCCAACAAAACAAGCGAACAAACAAAACATGCTGTGAATGGACTTTTCCCTGCGCTGCCAGGATGAAGACTTGAGATATTTAGTTCAGATTAACTTGTCATCTCGTTGGCTGACCACTCCTGTGTCCCGCTGAGGTGAGAGAAAGGTAAATCCATGTCGCTGGAACCGGTCATTTAAACGGTCGAGCAGTTTTTAATGAAACATCTCATAAACACACAATAACGGTCACCTATTATCAGAGGCCTGTGGTAAAATCACACCCAGTTTTTTTGGCCGTTAAATTGTTTACTGTTGTCAGCATTAGAGCAGCATTTTCACGGTCAGCGGGCTAATATGAACTTAATGAAACTCGTTTTGTTGGCCAGGTCACTTG
This sequence comes from Perca fluviatilis, assembly GCF_010015445.1. Classification (NCBI taxonomy): domain Eukaryota; kingdom Metazoa; phylum Chordata; class Actinopteri; order Perciformes; family Percidae; genus Perca; species Perca fluviatilis. The sequence goes on from NC_053120.1 coordinate 21,946,751, forward strand.
TCTTTCTGTGTGGTATTTTCTGCTACGAAGTTAGCGGAAGTAACGGTCCGTCATATCAGGACGTGATTCAAATATAGCCTTTTGATTATTAACAATCTCAGAGTTCATTGGCTGGTCGTTTTGTTAGTTAGGCTATTTATAGGAAAAGAATGCTTTTTATTAGCAACTATCCTGCATATTATTGATATTATTTGAAGACAAATTGAGGAACTGTGTCACTCATGAATTAAGGAGTTTTAGGCCATCATGTGGATGACGATGAAGATTACTAAGCCGGTTTATTATTTATTCATAAATAGTGAAAAACATTGCAGAATATATGACCATATTTGGTGTGACGTAAAACCAATGGTTGGAAAATTGGATAGACTTTTGTGTGGCTTTGGACCATACATATTCCTCCATTTATGTATTTATTTATATCTATCTATCTATCTATCTATCTATATATCTCTGTCTCCTATATTGTCCATGTAGAAATTGGAGAAAAGATAATACAATCTGTAGAGCACTATAGCCTACAGAGAATATATAGCTTGGCCAATTGAAACTATATGCTTAACATTCCTGGTGAGGGTACATGCTTTACCATCTCACAAGAGATTGAGTAAATGGGGCAGAACAAGAAAAAAAAGAGATAAAGAAAATGCTTTGTCCCTGCTAGTTTAAACACTTAATAAGCCTCTTTGTAGTTCCAGTGTAATCCACTGCATATCTAGACTGAGACTAAAAAAGGGGAAGACATATGTTTTGCAAACACTGATATGTTTTGTAACACATTGCTGTGTTTACGTTGTAAAGCTTCGCTCCAGAACAAGGTTCAGGGTGTGGATGAATAGCTTCACTGTGCAGCCAGGGCTCTGGCAGGTAGCAGCACACATTATCATGCACAGCCTCAACAGACATGTCAAATGAATTATGGCCTTGGATCAGGACTTGGAGTTGCCTCTCTTCTTGCATTAGCTGTATTAGTGGTGAAATGATTTGGTGTTTTTCGACCTACTCTGTTTTAGTTGCCGAGGCATCCTTGTGTCTTTGTTGTTGGTAGCAATAGCTGACAACCACTGAGCTGAGGCAGGGCCAAAATCATTATCACAGAATAACTGCAGGACTTTATTTCAACATCTGTATAATTGTATCAGCAGAATATAACTAAATAAGCTAGAACTCTCATGATTAGTCAATACTAGGGTGGCAGTAAATTAATCAGCTATTTTGATTATTGATTCATTGTTTAAGTCATTATTTCAAGCAAAATGCCAAATTTTTCCTCTTTCCAGCTTCTGGGTTGCAAGGATTTGCTGATTTTCTCTAATCTCATCATACTTTGCATATGTTTGGGTTTCATATGATCAGATAATTGTCTTTATAGGCTTTTTTTGCACTATTCGCTGATATTCTTTAGGCTAACACCATAGTTCCCAACCTATTTGGCATGTGACCCCTTCAAAAGAAGCAATATCTTTGTTGTAAATTAAATTCTTTGGGATTTAGACTGCTGATTGGACAAAACAAACAACCCGAAGGTACCAAGTTAAGCTTAGGGGAATCATCATGAGCATTTTTGACTATTTTCATTTTCTACTCGATAATGAAAACTATCATTATTTACAGCCCTTAAATAATCAAATTGATGTCCATTGCTTTGGAAGGCTTGAAGATATAGTGAAAATGAAATCCAGTACAAAGAAGTTCATTGAAAGGCCTTTTTGTTTTAGATTTCATCCATGACTAGTTTTAATGAGTATTTGCTTTTCATCATTAATCATAGCTTAGTCTTTCACAACAGCTTTATTATTGTTTCAGCACAATGTGATTCTGAAAGACAAGAAATAACAATGATATATGATAATTGCCAGTCAATAGCGGGATTAAGCAAATGCTGGTGAGCCTCGTCTATGTATATTTTAGTGTAACTGTATCTGTGCAGATCCCCTCCTCCGGGTGTCTTTTAGAATAGGACAATACAGTCACGTTGCCAGGCGTCCTCCTTGCAGTGTTATTAAAGGCAGAGCTTGAAATTGCAGCAGTAATGCTAGAGACACTGTGGTTCCTGCTGAGGAGAATCCATGGTAACTCATTGACAAGACAAGAGAGGTGTTTGACCTGCTTTTACTAGGCTGCAAAGTTCAGCCGAGCACGCAGGTGGCCTCCAGTTTCCCTGGAAACCCGAAACACTGAGTATGTGGCCTTGTCTGATAGCAGAGCCGCATGACTTGCAGATATCATGGCATTGTTTGAAATGGAGAGAGTGAGGGATGGCTATATCTGCCTATAGGTCGGACTCATTTGAGGTCCCACTTGAGTCATCTATTAGTCCCAGTCTTGTCCTCTCATATTGGTCCGCCTTCTGTTTTCACTGATCTCCATCCCTGCTGTACTTACAGCCAAGCACTTTTTGCCACTCCATTGCATGTCGAGTTAACAAATGATGCTCGCCTGAGGCTTGAGGTGAAGAAAATTACTTATAATGTGCCCCGCTCTTATGGTGGCCTTAATTAAAATGTCATAGGCCCAGACATCAGTCATAGCTCAAGCACCAGTTAGCACCTTGATTATGTCTTGCATTATGTGCAGCGCCGTTAAGATGCTAATTATATTGCAAATAATATGTAATTAAACCTGGGACATAGCGCTCAAAGTGAACTTCTGTGATAGTGGACTGCTTTTCTTTTTATTCATTATTAACCTTCTTTTTTTCACAGATGTGTTATTCCAAATCAGCTCAGTTGTAGCCATAAAACAACTACCCACTTCTGAATTCTAACGCTTGAACAAATGTTGTCAGTGACTGTTGTGTTGGCCCTCGGGCTGAGCAGCAGCTACTGTATTCCCAGCCTAATTAAACATGCGTAACACTGACTGATGTTCCTAAATTAACTTTATCCGCTCACAGTCACCGTCTCTTACTGTACGTGCTGGCAGTCCACCCTTTATCCCGATCCCTCATCTCTGCCCCAACCTGTTGCACTGCAGACTCCTCTTAGCCTCCGGTCTATTTTAGTCCAAATCGGCAGACTGAATTATTAATCCTCGATCCATTATATGCTGATGTGTTAATTATTAATTGTTCAGCGGGCTCTGGCAGATCTGAGAAAACTGTTAAAAAAGGGTAGGGGGGCCTAGTGTCTGAGCGAAAGGCACTGATTGCCTCGTTTCTCAGTAGATCTTCACAGATGATGACTGTGTGGGAGGATGAGAAAGTGACAGCACATACAAAGATCTACTTCATCCAAAGCATGCATGTAGTGTGTTTGCATCTGTTGTGTATCTGTTGATGTATGTCTATGTATGTGGCGTAATTATGGCTCTCATGTCAGAGCTGCTGAACCAGATGTGTGTGTACAAAAGAGACCATTACGCAGACACACACACGCCTGCCATACACAATTGTTAACACGCAGCACCGGCTCTCTTATCAGCAGAGTCAGCACCTCCTCTGTTATGCAACATCTCAAATGAAGAGTGAGACAAACACTACAAAACTTGATGAAAGATGAAACTGCAGCGTTCTCTTGTCCTGAACTCCTGCTGTTGATTCCCTAACAGTGGAGTGGTTCCAGTAGCTCATTTGAGTGGTTACTTGTCCTGTCTGAACACAAAGCACGGATGTGCCTTATATAACAGCCCAGATTGTCTATTGTTTCTCCAAGTGGAGACAGAGTATACTGTATCATACAGCTGGGGAGAATCTGTGGAGAAACAAGTTTTCTGATTCAAGATTTCCCAATAAGAATACATTTTAATGACATCCGTAATGCCTTGGGTCATGATCATGGAGCTTTTTCAGACTTTCTCTCAGGGGTCCGCAGTTTTGTTTTTTGTTTTTTTTTTGTGCAGTATTCTGAGGCACTTTTATTCAAACTGGCATAGGAAAAGATAGGGTTATAATGGTTTCTTAGACATCATAGTTGGCTGTTTTCTATTCACCTTTTACTCATGGTAGTTTTACCAAAAGGCAGCAAAGCAAATACAAATGTTCAGAGAGTGTACACAGTACAACATTATCCAATCCAGTTCAACAGCTCTGCAATAAATACTACCTTTACAACGTTTATCATTTTGTCATTAGCTGCCACCGTGTCAGAGAGGTGTTGATTGAATGTTTCCTTGAAATGTATTTAGAAAGTGTTTTATATTAGAGCTGAATTGATAGTTAATCGACAGAAAAATAATTCGTATCTACGTGTTTTTGATAATCGATTAATCGTTTAACAAATTTTTTCAATCAAACAAGTTCTTAGTTCCTGCTTCTCAAATGAAAGGATTTGCTGCTCACCTTTTTGTAATATGTGATAGTAAACTGAAAATCTTTCGGTTTTCGACAGTTGCTCTGATAAAATAATTACGCTTCTGAATGTTGACATATGTTCAGTACACAGCAGAAAAAAGATTACTGTGAAACATCAGAGGTAATCACGAACACGCATTATGTTGAGGGCTTATTATAGGGTTGTTTGTGTTGTGTGGTGCATGATTGTGGTGAGATTTGCACTATTCATAGTAATTCGTTTAGTTTTTGCCAGTTTAATGCTTTTAAAATATAATTGTTTTGGTATTTTGCATTTTATTAAACACCAGCAGCAGGAAACAGGACAGAGGAGTTAGGAAGGAGTAGAGGGTGAAGGAGGACAAATGGTAAAGGTCATCGACCATGATAATTTATGCTTTTGAAAATGTAAAGGACTAAAAATTGGGGGGGGTGTAATAATTACACTTCTGAATGTTGACATTTGTTCAGTACACAGCGGGAAAAAAGATTACTGTGAAACATCGGAGGTAATCACGGACACACATTATGTTGAGGGCATATTATAAGGTTATTTGCGTTGTATGGTGCATGCTTGTGTTGAGATTTAGATCTGTTGAGAAAGATAGAGTGGTAAATCCCTAGAAATACAGTGCTGTTCTGAGTAATCAGTTCCTTCCTATAGGAGTGAAGATTTTCTCTGCTGATGGAGTCGTCTCTGTCAGGGTCACAGAGCCCCAATCCATGTGACTGCTCATCCCTGAAGAATATGAAAGTCGTGACATTTTCTGCTGCCATCAACCAATCACTTTTAGACAAAGTGTCATGGAAAGTTCTACAATCTCTGCCAAAGCTTTTTTAGCAACTTGTGGTGGCCAAGCAGTGTCAAAACGCATTCTTCATTGGTTTTCTTTATGCTGGCTGTTATCAGCACCCACCAAGCTGTCAAGATTGGCAGCAGGTATAACAGTGGTGATATTTTAGGTGCTGTGGCCTCTTCTTCTTCATGCGCCTTGATGAGATGCGTTAGAGTGGGCGGGAGCCACAGGTGTATCCGATTTCTGGCTCTTTCTTACCTGTCACACCTCAGCTTTGGTTTGACTGACAAGTGAGTGCAGTCGATGCCGAGGTTGCATCCTGGATCCTGCTCAATGCCCCCTTTTGGAATACCAATGCCACGCTCACATCATGTTGAATTAAATCTAAATTTGAGCAACCAGAAGAAAACAAAATGTTCATCTCAAGTAGCATGTGTGGAATCTTTTGGTACTATCCTGTAGATTTCTCCTTTTTGGTTTTATTTATTGGTAAGTAAGTAAGTATAGAGACGACAAATACTGCAGCTAGTCCAGTCAAACATTCACTATTTTCATTTTTTCTGTTTTATATCCGTATAATTTCAATATCTTTGGGTTTGGAACTGTTTGTTTGACAAAAGAAGCATTTTGAAATTGTCTTCTTGGGTTCTTTCAGTCAGTCTTTACAGCCCTTGTTCAATGCATCAGTCTCGAAGGTCTCGGTAACGGCCACATTGTGAAAACACTGAAATGAAAACGATAGCCAGTAGGAGTTTTCATCCCACTTGTTCCCCTTCCCCCAAATGAATTAAGAAAGGCTGTTGGCTGAAGTGTCCCCAATGCAGACATCAGCTTTACCTGCCCTGAAACTCAAAGAGGTAAAGCAAATTAAAGCCACATATGCAGCTTCACCTGACCCAGCTTCAAAAATCCTCCAAGGACTAGAGACAGAGGACAGGTTGGTTATGTTTTCGTCATCGCAGCCTCTTTTTGCCTCGATCCCTCAGTCAGGTTGTCACACAGGGCTGACAAGGCTGTCTGCACCTGCTGGAAGGCGTGAGCGTCCCTGGGTATATTACCCAGACTCCCTCACTGTCATGAGACATCCATCCAACACTGTGTTGTAGGTTCTGGTTTCATTTCCATGAGTCATGTTTGCTGAGCTTTAGCCCGCTCGTCTTTGTGAGTGAATGTTTGCTTGTTCTGAGCAAGTTGATTATTTTGTAGCTTGTCTAACTGCTGTAATTATGCTGAGGGGCTGTTGGCTGCTGCAATCTGTCTTTGTTTTTAATTTCCTTTTCAGCTGCTCAAACCAGATCTTTCAGTAATGTGTGCAGATATACGTTTGCGTGATTTCTGTATGCAGCGATGGCTGTGGCTTGTGTATTTTGCAACAACACTCAGCAGTTTTTGCTGCTGTCATGTCTTGTTCCGCCTTAAATCCGTTAAAGTTTTGCCTCTATAAATACTATGGAGATGCTGTGTCAGTGTTGGCCAGGCTGTCCCTGGACACCAGACTTCACAGGCCATTTAAATCTGGCAGTAACCACTCTCATGCTGCAAAGTCACAGAAAAAAGATTCCTTGATTGAAAACCTTTTCATCACTCCAAGCACTTCTTCCCTGAGGACCTTTTTTCATGAGGCCTTTCATTTTCTTGTTTTGGGGAAATGGAGGGGGAGAGTAAGGATCTCCCTCCATCCTTAAGAGAAGAGCGTTAGTCGGCAGGCTACACAGAGTTGTGATTGGCTCCGGTTTGCGACAAGAGTGGACTTTAATGAGCAATATGAAATCGGCCTCCAATCTGACAAAGAGGTTGCCTTTCTTACTGTGCCTGTTATCCTGTTGCTCTTTTCTAAACTATTAAACGCCCATCAGCAAGGGCACAGAGAGGAAGAGAGGGAGGTAAATGCAGACTAGTAGTTCCCAGCGAAGTGGACTGCACAGAGTGTTCAGCCATGTAAAGTAAGATTCCAAACAGTAGGGAGCAAAAACGCTCAGTTCAAAGGGAACTGTGAACGGTTCATCAGTTTGCGTGAAGTTGACAAGCAAGATTACCCATCAGTCATTGTGCCTCGATGGAATGACACCGTACATCTTGTAAATTAATCAAATCACATTTATTCTAAAGTTACATATTACAATAGAATAAGTTTTGTAATTATTACAAATTTAATATAATTTTTTTTCTTCTTTTCAATAGTGCAGAGTTTCCACAGTAGCAGCATCGTTGCAGGGTGTTCCAAATGGAGGAATTTTGTCGATGGGCATTCCCTGAACAGGGAGAAGGGAGCAGGGAGTACTGTTAATGTACACTGTGGAACAAAACATCAACCTGTCATTTATTAATATGTATATGTGTCTAAATGACATATAAACATCTTTTCCTATTCTATTTTGCCTGGAAACGCTTCCAACACGCATGTGTGTCGCGTGAAAAATAGGCGTTGGTTCTATTTCTAGCAGGCACGCGTTTTCGGCCCGGCTCAAGGCGAGCCATGCAGGTAGTGTGTAAGCTCTAACCTGTTAACATTCTCCTTGTTATCCATTTCACACACATTGCATCACAGCAGGATTTTCTGTAACAGGGGCAGCATGGCAAGTTACAATCATGGTGAATCGGTCGATGCAGATCTGCCAGTGATTGTTGATCAGCACAGCCAGAAGCCCGATTAAACGTCCAGCACCTGCACAGAGAGAGGGAGTAAAACTAGATTCAGCATGAGACAGTATATAAATGACCTCTCATTCAACACCTACATTTTCCCCGGTGTTTCAGGATTGATATGTAGCACCCCACCGCCCTTTCTCCCCTCCATCTCTGTGCCTCTGTCTTTGCTCTCCCTCTCCTCATGTGTCTCCTCCCTGGGAAGCATCCTGCTGACACTCTCCAAGGAGTCTTATTGATATTCTTAGAGAGGCATAGAGAGAGAATGAAAGTCACACACTGTAGCAGCAGACGCACTGCCTTCTAGTATCAATAGTAAAAATCACCTGGCAGGGATGTGTCACCGTTCATTTTGTCTGTTGCACTAATAGAAAATCTCCTGCTTTGGATTTTTATTATTCTCATGCACGTGGAAAGGCAGTTTGCCAATCATGCAGATTTTCAGTTAAGCTTTAGGGATACTTGCATGTGGAGGAGAATAAACCCCTATTGTGATGTGAATGGGACATTAAATATAATTTTCAGTTGCCAATTAGGCTACATTTAGCAAGTCAGTGACAGGGAGATGTATTAGGGGAAATCTGACTGTTTTTTCCCCTGAGGTGAAGAAATGTTTTCCTTATTAGCATGAATATTATCTTGATTCCTGAGAGGCAACACAATGGGTATTGGTATTGTTTAAAAATGTTTTTAATACTGGTGCTGATTCAACACTTGATGTTTGGGATGGATACCAAAACAATACTTTGCTTACTATGAGGAATATAAACGTGTTTTGCCCATAGAGCATGCATGCAAATAAATAATAATAATTAATTGGGAAGAAATTACATCTAAACTCTGACGTTTTACGTGTAGTTTACATCTATAAAATTCTACGGGCAATATTGGGAAAAATCACTTCCTAAGTTTAAGATTTGCTGCTTTTTTCTTTTGTTGTATCATCATACAATGACTATCTTTGGGTTTTAAACTGTTTGTCGAACAAAGCAGGCAATTTGAAGTAGTGCTGTCAAACGATTTAAAATATTTAATCGCATTAACGTCATAGTTAACTCTCAATTAATCGCAATTAATTGCACATTTTTATCTATTCTAAATGTCCCTTGATTTCTTTTTGTCCCATTATGTTTTTGTTTTTTTTCTCATTTTAATGCTCTTATCAACATGGAAAAGTGGATTGGCTTGCTTTGTGCTTTTGTCGCTTGGCTTTGACGAGGGGGCGGAGAATTCGCATCAGCTGTGTGCTTGGTCATCAAGTGTTATTTCAGACTGGACGTGCTGCGATGATCAGTTCACAACAACAAAACGCACCGATCACTTTGGTCTTGTCAATGGAACCATTTGAACTTTCCATTCAGAATCTTATTGTCATCCATTTCGGCGTCTCGTGCTTGCCATCCCCTCAGAACGTAACGTTAGCCTACTACTATTTGGCCGGCTCGCAAGCCCAAACAAGTGTGTGCAGCGTGTTTTGTTTCCGGTCTAGCTAGATCCGGTGTGGTGTTGTTTTTCTAACGTTACTAGTTGTTGCAACAGCATGTGAAAAAAAACTACAAAGTTTGCTAGGCCAAAAAGAACGTTAATCTCACAACACCGTTAAAATGGGTTTGCGATAATGCCGTTAATAACGCATTTAACTGACAGCACTAATTTGAAGTCATCACCTTGGGCTCTGGTAAATTGTAACAGGCATTTTCTGACATTTTATAATCAATGTTAATGATACATAGTTGCAGCCATATTTCATAATCTAGGAAATTGTTTTATAATAAAACTAGTTTTTAGTTGTTTTTGTATAATTGTGTAAGAATACATTTTTGAAAACAGTGACCATGTCTTATCAAAAATAGACGTCCTAGCCCCCCCCTCCCCCGCCCGCCCGCCCCCTCTCTTTATCCTCATTCATTCCACCTGCGCTGGCAATGGAGGGCAGTTGTGGAAAGCAGCTTTTTGTTGTCTGTTTACAGAAAAAGCTGCTTTTGAAATCTGTGAAGGTTAGAGAGGGAGTGAGAGGAAAATAGATTAATTTTGTTCTTCAAAAACTGTATGTACAAACCTGAAGTAGTGACCTGCAGAGCCCATTGAGACGCGGCTGGTGAAATGATCAGGCGTGCTGTGTGGACCTGCCTCATTTGATAGGAGACATCAGAGGGGGTGTGAAAGCCGGCGGCCCTTGTGACCTCCGCTATTCATGAGCCTCCATCATGGGGGCAGCCTTTCACTGAGGCACTCTGCTTTAGAACACAAACACACACTCAAATAACATCATACATAAATAAAGCAACACACGTGCAGTGAATGAGTTGGCGCTGTCTGTGTCACCTTCACACACACGCGAACACACCTTGTTCTCTGAATTCATTCAGCAGATAAGACGTCCAGATTACATTGTCTGCTTTGCGTGGTCGTGCTGTGACTGACTTTACTCTTGCACACGTAGTGACACATTCTTCTCTAACTACCTTGTAGGCTCCGAGCCAGAGGGTTGCTGGGTCTAATTTGACAGCTGCCAAGGCTCATTATCTCATAAAGGCGACCGTTTTTGGCCCTGCAGTTTAAATCGTGTTAGTGTAGATGTTATTTGCAATAACCTCACACATGGCAGGCTATCTGCTTGTTTTGTTTGGCCCTTCTTGCTTTAGAGATGAGAAAGTCTGGGCTGCCAACGGTTCATATCACCGGTTTAAAAAAAGAGAGGAAACAACCATGTTTTTCATCATTTGGAAAAGGAAATATGTCCACTCATTACATGCATAACCATTTAACTAAAATGTTTTTTTTCTCATCTTGACCCAGACTTGACCATGGACTCCTTCAGCACCAAGAGCTTAGCCCTGCAGGCGCAGAAGAAGCTGATGAGCAAGATGGCCACCAAGAGCATGGCCAACCTCTTCATCGATGACACCAGCAGCGAAGTGTTGGACGAGCTCTACCGTGTCACCAAGGAGTACACCCGCAACCGCAAAGAGTCGCAGAAGATCATCAAGAACTTGATCAAGATGGTGGTGAAGCTGGGAGTGCTCTACAGAAACAACCAGTTCAACAGTGAGGAGCTGATCCTGGTGGAGAACTTCAGGTAGGCAGCAAGAGCCGTTAAAGGAATATTTCAACGTTTTGGAAAAAGCACTGTTTTCGAGAGTTGATGAGAAAAATGATACTACTCTCATGTCGTTGCGTTAAAGCTGCAGTGGGTAGAATGTGGAATAATGGCAGAATTTGAGGTAGAGTAAGACCCCTTCCTGCAGCTCTCCCTCTCCCCTCTTTGCCGCACGGGCAATGCATGCACAGAACAGCCAATAGGATCTCTCTCTCTCTCTCTCTCTCTCTCTCTCTCTCTCTCTCTCTCTCTCTCTCTCTCTCTCTCTCTCTCTCTCTCTCAAATGACCTGTGATTGGCTAAAGTCTCCTTTGATGGCTAGACTTTCTGAAGCCTTTAAAACAAAGCCAATAGTAGGTGCAGAAGTCTAGTTCTCTTTAAAGCCCGAGACACACCAAGCCGATAATCGGCCGTGGGACAGTCTGGCGAGGTCAGTGACTCGAGTCTGTTCGGTGTGTCCCGTGCCGTCGTCCGTCTGAGAGGCTGTCGGTCTTCATTTTGGCCGACCTGACATGTTCAGTCGGCGGCAGGGCAGTCGGGACTCACCCGGAAATGGCGAGCGGAATGAGCGTGACTAGAGTCTCTCAAAATCTGACGAAAAAATCTTTTAAACTGACCTTTTGTTGAACTGAAATGAAGACAGATTCAGCAACTGCATGGCCTATTTCTCGCTTAAAATGTTTTCAGAAACATGTTTCAGTGAACTATTTTAGTACAATATGAGATCGTATTCTGAACGAGCCGCCATGAAGGTCTGGCTTTGAATTTCCGGAGAAAACAAACCCATGTGACGCGTCCGTCCAATCAGCTGCCGGTTTTCATTTCTTGGGCAACAATACAGAGTAGCGCCACCTGCTGCTATGGAGACGTATTACGTTTCTCAAGTCTGTGTCGCCTCAGTGTGTTCCGAGGCAGTTTTTTGGACCTCGGGGACCTGACTGATCATTCCTACTGGCTTTTCTGTTGATGGTCGGCCGTCTGGTTGGTATGTCTCGGCTATAAATCTACATGAATTACAATATGCTGAAAGATTATTATGGACGTTTTGCCCAACAACGGAAAAAAATGAAGTGCCTACCACAACTTTATATGCAGAGCAAAAGGCAGGTAGCGATTAGCTTAGCATAGCATAGCTCTGTTCAAAGTAAAAAAATACGGCTACCAACACTAAAGCTTATTTTGTTAATTTGATATGTACACAAATACACAAAAAATACAATTTGTGGTTGGAGGAATTTACATGCTGGATCTCTTGACAGATAACATGTTATCAATCCGCCCAGGATTTCTGTGCAGTGTCTAGACATGAGGGAAGTATCAATTTTCTCATTTAATATTTGGAAAGAAAGAAAATAAGTGTATTTCCCAAAATGTTTGAATTAAGAGCTTTTGTCACATCCTGCCATACATTTAAATATTGTTATATTGTGTATCAGTAGGTGACAAAACTTGAGAAACAACAATGAGTTCTGGTTGAGAGCTTCAACTGGGGATAACTGCAGTTCAAGTACATTTTTGTGTGCTGATGGAAGCAAATTAAGGAAATTGACTTTTACATCAGTTGATATATTTTCCACTAAAATAGTAAAACTCCGCTTGGAGGCATGTGGAGCTGACATAAGTGCACAGTATGGATAATGTGGATTATATCAGCATGGAGATGCATTGCTGTGAAGGACAACACTATAGCTGAAACTTTTCTGAAGAATATCATAAGACAGCAGTTTCTATTTTTACTCCCTTCTGCTGCTCCAGTCAGAATTAGAAACTGACAGCCTCTCTTGTCGTCTCACAGGAAGAAAGTCCACACTCTGGCCATGACGGCGGTCAGTTTCCACCAGATTGAGTTCACCTTTGACCGGCGCGTCATGAGCGCTATTTTGAATGATTGCCGTGAGCTGCTGCACCAGGCCATCAAACGCCACCTGACAGCCAAGAGCCACTCGCGAGTCAACCACGTGTTCAATCACTTCGCTGACTGTGACTTCCTGGCGTGTCTCTACGGGCCCTCGGATGTTTACCGTGCCCACCTGCAGAGGATCTGTAACGGGGTCAACAAGATGCTTGATGAAGGGAACCTCTGACCTCCACTGGCCTCGTCATCAGGCACCTTCACCTCTAGTCACCCCTCATGTACCATCTTGCAATATTTCTTTTTAAGGTGACATGAACGTTTATGTTTTCCATTTGTTGCTTTATGTTTGTGTGCCTTTTTTAGCCATTACTGTAACACTGAAAGAATCTCGGCTAGTTAGTCCAAAGTCTGTTTCTTCTCCAGTCTGACTTTTTGTTATTTCACAGTAAACCCAGCAGATGTTTTATTTTATTATTTTTATTGAATTTAAAACTTCATGCTCTTATCAGTATATATTTAGGGATAGGAGCCTTGACAACTGTGCCTTGAAAAAACATTTTTGTCTTCATTCCAAGGGCACTATGCTTGCTCTTTCAAAAAGACATGAATCAGGCACATGCCTTCAGTCATATCTCTATGAGGAGCTTTTAATGGACCAAAATGGTTTTGGGGGCACCAGGAGAGGTGAAAAAAAAGAAGTGAATTTCCATCTTTTCCAAATACCCAAGGACATAAAGAAGTGATATTTTGTTTGTTTTTTCCAAAAGTAGTATTGCACTCAATTCTGAACAAGCGCTGTACTGTACTTTCCTGCAATAATGAAACCATGTGAAAAACTGCAGTTGAGTAATCCTGCTTAGCCTGCATTTTACAGCTTTCACCATAATGCACTGAACTCCACTTTGTAGAGAGGCCAGGCCTTTTGTTAGAAGGCACCTATAAACCCAGTTTTTACTTTTTATAGTCTGGTTTATAGCCACGACAACAAAGACGACATATTTGGGTCATAGGGGGACCATAAACATGAAGGAATTTGATTGTGCTGTGTATTGTTAAATGTGTTGCAGGCTATATGCTCATCTGCTCAGCAAACTTCAAGATTGTGTCTATAAATGTCATAATCACAGCAGGGAAGTAGCACAATGTGGCACCAGCTGCAAAGGTTGCTCTGGAATTTTTTCAGAGCGGAATAAAGCGCGATCACGGTTGAAGTCATAATAGATGTTGGAGCCCAGGGTCAGTTGTGTTTCAGATTTACCGGTATTGCCTCAGGTTTATCCAAAAAGCACTAAAACTCTGGTTTGAATTCTGACAGATTTGAACTAAAACGACTCCCTATGAGCAGTCAGATGAAAGCCTGGATGAAAAACTGCAGCTCTGTCTATGAAAAGGGCCAGGCAGGGTATAGAGATTAGAGCAGAGACAAACACAGTACCTGATTGTACTCTCCCACTGCAATTACAGTTCCGCACTCTGGGGTGGCATAATGGCCCGGAGCCTGCCTCTGTCGAGCAGCCACTCCATTTTACCACACAGCAGCCAATGTGATGGAGATAACCATCTCTGTTTGCGCAATGCAAGTCCTTTTAATGGAGTGAAAAATGTTGTTGTTGTTGCTTCCTAATAAAGGAGAATATGAATAGTTACTACTATACCTCCCATCCGAACCTCACAGAATAGCTGTTTTTCCTTTTTGTCTATGTGTTTTTGTATCGCTGAGCCTTTCTGGGAGATTGTTTTGTGCTGCGGACTCATTTTGTATTCTGTGTGAGAGTGTGAGTGTTTGTGTGCGTACCTGTGAGAGAATTGGAAATTGAGCCGTGTAATAAGCGCTGTGCTTTTCCAGATAGGATTGCTGAAACTTTAACTTCATCCACAGCAGCTCTGCCAAAGAAACAAAGAGCGATGTTCCTCAAAATGCAATCGTTCTTCCAGAGGAACATTTCAGATAAGAGTATGCACTTGATAATTATAACTCTGGTAACGATGATAATGAAGACAAAGCTGGTGGCTGGTGTGGTTTCGGCCCTTTTTTCTTTATTCACATTTTTTATTCTTAGATGACTTCCTGAGTATATTCTCTTTTGTTAGACCCAATTGACTCTCACTGCATCATTTTGGGATGCCTCGAAGTCAGTCATTTTCCCTAAATCCCCCCAAAGCAGTTGACTTTAATTCTCTTTGGATGCCATTTTCTCCAATCCCTCCACATCTCAGGGTTAGTTTGAATCTCCCTCGGTTTTAAATTCATGACACACTAAGTACAAATCGCCACGGATCTCTGCAACAGCCTCACTTATTTTACTAAGTCCCACAACTAAGCATACTTATCATGTTGCATTTCTACTATTGTAAATTGTGAATCATTTTTATTTTCACTTATGTACATATTGTTTTTGTGTCCCTGTATTGTATCCAGACGCAACAAATATAATACAATTTACTTTTTTTAAAGAATACATTTCTTGTCCTTTTTTGCTCCTCAATCAAGTACAGAGCATCTTCCCATCAGTATGTCGGATGGTGGAATTTTCCAGGCCAGATCAGAGGGTAATCTGACCATGTCTGACCTGGATTTAGTCGACCAAATCCCTTTCCTCCTGCTCCCGGCATTGTTAGGAAGCCATGAAAGCAAACACAAACCCATCTGACTGACAAACAATTGAACTTTGGGTCGTTTCTTTCCACTTCCTGCAGGCCCACGCCACGGTCAAAGGTAGAACAGGATATTAGTAAGATGGAAAGACTTCTTGCTTCTGTTTTTGGAAACCTCAACACTCAGCTGCAGTTTAATTTCAAGTGTTGCATGAGTACCACTCCCCCGGTTTGGGTTTAATCTATCATTAACTTTGCCACTTTTCAGACTTGGGAATGATAATTTGGTCTGTAGCACGTCTGCAGATCCTCCTGCAGCACAGCCTGAAAGGCTACTGCAGTACCAAGTGCCCAATTATCATCTAATGGTCATGCATTTTTTTTTTTTTTTTTGTGAATGCACCCTTGAGTTCAGAGAGTAATGCTATGACTAATCTGGGATGTGAGTACAGTCACGTCTTATTGTCTCTATGTGTACATCTATCTCTTCTTATTTGACTGCGATGTCAAATAAAGCAAAAACGTCCTGACCTCAACTTTAATGATTCATTTCTGCCCGTCTTTTATTTTAGGGTAGTTGTGTAAGATGTTAAAGCAGAATAAAAAAAGTATTTTTTGGGTGGGAGGGGTATAAAAGTTGAGAATTTCAGGATGCTTATTTTTTCCTTTCCAATGTCAGTGTGTCTCGCTCAAACTGAAAATTAAAAATTTGAAAATGACGATGTGATTATCACTGGATGTGACTGAGGGCTCTAATACATTTTGGTGAAGCTAGCCTCCACTGGGGCATAATTATCATTTCTACATAATGTAGTGACTACAAAGGAGCTGTCCTGCATCCTAAGAAGGAGAGAGCTGAAAAGAGGAAGTGTGCAGAGGACCCATTACTCTTTCCACTTGTGTTCAAGCACAAATTACTGAGCTATGATATGTGCTACAGACTTCTAACCTGAACTAAACAGTTTAGCTGAGCTATTGTAGCGTCCTACTTTACTTTAGAATCAATTATGATAAAGGTATGATTCTCTTGCTTAGCTGTGCACACGTCCAAGGACAAACCAAGCCAGACTTTCATGGTCCATCCCTGCAAGGATACAGGCAGTTGGTTTTGGCATTAACACTGCAAAGTCTGGCTGGCTTTCAATACGGGCGCAAACACCCTAATGTTTGAGTTCTGGGTGGTGCTACAAAACAAACTACAGGGCATTGTGTTCAAACAGCAGGCAATGCTCTGCACTCGTACAACATCATACAGTCCTATTTCTCATTTTCTTTTATCATTAATGCCAGCAAAAATGCTTTTCAGGCCTAACAGGACTGGGAATGCAGTCAAAAGATGAGTGGCACAAAAGAAGAAAATGATTCAGCTATTTCAACGATGATCACTTTATTGGACTTTTCAACCAACACCAGCAGAGAAATATGCATTTGTTGATTTTATACCACTGCATAATCAAGAAGTAGGTTTATATCCTGAAGCAGCAGATATTACGAAGTGAATTATTGCGCTAGTATAACCGAGGTTACCTACCGTATGTAAAACATTTTGTCACGTTTTGATTTAGTCACTACATTGTCTGTTTTTGTTTCTTATTTCTATGGAAATCTATGCATCGAGCCCAACGTCCCAATCTAGCAGTTACGTCCATGCTTTCTAAATCTTATTACAGTGTGTGCAGAGTGTTAAAGGAGGACCCCCTTTTACATGAGGTCTTTGCTGACCTTTCAAGCACTCCCAAAATTTCTCTCAACACCAATCTCATGTAGGTTACTGGTAACTGGCAGAGGTGCAGAGCAAGCGCTGCTTATTATGTATTACTTTGCTTTTGTAGTCCCTCCACATCGTTACTCATCCAGTATGCTTAAAGGTGCTCTTCCCTCTGGCAAGCATTGCTATGACAGTCAGCTTGGAAGTTATAAGTCTTTCAAAACTCTTTTACCCCTGTCTTCTTTCCCTTTTCTCTGTCTCTCTTTTACGCTTTCTTGGTGTCCCCACGTCTCTATCTCTTCCTCTTTCACTCTACTCCTCAGAGAGCACCTGACTGACGTGTTGTTTAAGGATGAAAAGCACGGCGGAGGGGAATCCAAAAGCAAACACAAAAATATACACAAGAGGACAGGAAAGACACTGCTGTACACACACACAAACACACACAGAGTGCCGAAGCCCTGAGGATTATCACCAGCGTGACACTGGACACTTCAGGGAAGACAGCATCTGCTCATTTCCATACTTAATACTGCAAAAAGAGAACATTGTGTTCTCAGGAAACTTCTCATTTCACTTTGTGTGAATACAGAGACAAATACATTGGTGTGAACACATATAATTGTCTCCAAACTACACATTTGTGCTGTCCAGGTGGCTATAGAAAGCTCCCAAGTGCCCACACGCATTCACACTGTGACTAAAAGCCATTTTGCACAGGACACTTTGACAGACCGGCGGTTCTTCGCCCTTCAAAGCACTACTTTTACATCTATCTTTTCCACCGAGTTATGTAAGGTGTTCAGTGATGTGCTCTCTCTCTCTCTCTCTCTCTCTCTCTCTCTCTCTCTCTCTCTCTCTCTCTCCCTCTCCCTCTCTGTCTCTGCCTGAAGAAATTCAACAAGGAAACTGTATCTGCAGTGGCAGTAAAGTTCAGGAGACACACATGCTGAAGTGTCCCAGCACACTCGCTCTGCTGCTTCTCGATGGGCAGTCTGCCTGTTACAGGACTCAAAACAAGTGAGGGAGTGCTACAGGAGGCGGCAGACAAGGTTACAAAGTGAGGCCATATGCTCTGTCTGTCGTCCCCCTACTCCCAACTGTTCCACCAATATTGAAAGCTACATGATGGTGACAAAAACCCCTCCTGTTTGAGATTCAGAAGAGGAGGACATGTTAAAAAAAACACTGCACCGAACTGAAAAGGAGAATTTCTCCTGCTGTAGATCAGTTTTGTCCTTCAATCACACACAGCACATTAATATAATGGATGGTATGATATAAAGGCAACCGGACTTGAGAGGCTGCGCGGCCAGACTGCATATGGACCAACTCTGACAGCTACTTATTATTCCACATTGACTTTAAAATGAGCAATGATTGTGTGTATTATGCCATGTTATTTATGGACCTTACAACGTGGGTGGCTAATTGGAGGGGAACCTTTAAGAAGCTGGAATTCAAGGTCTTGAACACACACACACACACACACACACACACACACACACATTCAGGTAGGGTTATATGTTTTCAAATGTAATCAATCACATATGGACAGTTGCCACCTTATTGGAAGGTTATTTAAATGCGTAGCCTCACAATACTTTGCCAAAATGAACAGGGAAGATTTTTTTCACTGTATCTCCAACAAAAGGTCAACTTGGTCCAGGGGTATATTTAGTTTAAGAAATAGGAGGATTTTCTCAACCCATAAAGTGACACTTAATTAACTAATTTGGAGATACATGGTTTTCATGGACAGTGACCTACATCATCTTCAACAATCAGGTCTGCACCAATACTGAACCAACCCTAGACAAAGCTTAGCTTTTGTTTAGCCTGTGTGTGTGTGTGTGTGTGTGTGTGTGTGTGTTAAATGATTAAACATTATTTCAAAGTGAAATACAGGTTGAAATCCTTATTATATAAAACCCTTTTAAACATTAACATGCACACACACATATAGATATGTATTCAGAGTTAAATCTTTAAATGCAACCCCACCATAGCATAGAAATAGACTTTGTGTGCATCAGCATGCCGTGAGGAAAAGGAAGGATTAATAGCCGCTCTATTACTTTCACTCTTGTTTTTTTTTAATCCAGACTAGTGGTCATTACTGGATGACAGCAGTCTGTCGACATGCAGGCAGGAATCTTCTTAGCCTGCAGATTACACCAAGCCTGTGTCTGTTTTCTCTCCCCCCACATACCTGTATGTCAGTGAATTAAGTCATATTTTAACAGGGCACTACCAGAGGAATAGATTGCTATGCTGACTAACAGAATGACAGATGCTTTGAGTACCTCACTGCTGAGTGACAGCAAACTGTCAGGGCTTTAGTGTGGCTGGGCTGCCGTCTTTTTATTTCGGATGCTGCCTGCCAGAAAGGGAGGGACCCATCCATGCAGGCGCAGTTGAGTGAAAAGACACCTAGGAGGCATCTTTGGGCTTGTCAGACACAAGAAATCTGATCCAGGCAGCCAAGAATGGGAATTTGAACGAGAAATCCGAAAATAGCAGCTGTCTCTGCATAATTGGAACAAATGGAAGTTGGATATGCGGCAGAAAATAAAACAAGAAAACAAGTTGGATGTAACTCGACACTTGCTGACAGTTACAATAATCTGGGGAGAGCCATGCCACAGGCAAGCTGTTGTTTGTAGCCGGGCAGCTTATAGTTTCTGTCAAACTGGTGCTGATCTTGGATGGTCGCAATTATGTGCCCCCCTACTATTCCTCTTCCATCCCTTCCTGCTGTCATCCTCCTCTACTCCTTTAAAACCCCTAAGCAGCATTTAATTGTGAAGGGCTGAGCCGGGGAAGGAGTAATCAGATGAGAATGGAGGCAGGGGGAATCACGTGTGTATACACTGGCTAACAGAGGATTAATAACAGTGGCGTCTTGATTGAAGTTCAGCAGCTCTCCCTGGCAAATGGGAGGTGGGGATGAGGGGGAGAGAGAGTGCGACAGAAAGGGGAGGAAAAGAGAGTAAAAAAAGAGTTGCAAAGACAGAGGACGTACAGGGTTCTCAGATGAGAACAGAGAGTTACAGGCAAAAGAGACAGAAATGGGGAGAGAAGAGGGAAATAGAGAAAGGGAGTTAGAGCAGTGAGAGGGAGTGGGAGGAAGAAAGAGCGAGGATAGGAGGCAGCGCAGCGCAGTGTGGAGGGGGGGGAGAGAGAGAGAGATGTAGAGACAGGAAGCCTCCACTGCTACTGAGCCAGTGAGACGCAGGCAGGCAGAGAGAGAAGACGGAGAGAGAGAGAGAGAGAGAGAGAGAGGCCCTTGGCATCTCCAAGGCCGGCCCAGTGAGGGGGTGAGGGGCTCAAGTGCAATACAAAAGGGAGGATAGTGGGAGGAGAAGCAGAAACGGAGGGGGGAAAAGAAGAGGGAAAATGCCAGGGCGATAAAATCTGAAACAGGCTTCAGCAGGAAAAGGGGAGTGGGTGGGTGGGATCTGAGATGAGGAGGGGAAAAAGCAGATAAAAGTTTTGGAGACAGAATCGGAGAGAGAGAGAGAGAGAGAGAGAAAGAAGGGGAAAAGAGACTAAAGATAGAGTGGATTGAGTCTGTTAATGGAAAAGGTAGGAGAGGATTCATGGAAAAAGAGGAGGAAGCGCTCTGTGTCTCAGGAGTCCTCCTGTTCCTCTTCTGCTTCTTCTTCTTTCTGTGAGGCTACTGGACATCATCCATCACCATGTTCTCTGACAGCAGGACTCCAGCGCCTGGGGAGCAGAAAGGCTTCAAGCCCCACGCCCCTCACTTCATCCCGTGGCTGCGCAATAGTCTTAAGCCCCACCACAGCAGTGACCTGGGGCTCAATGGACCGTACAAATCCAGCTCAGAGGCCTGCAACAACCTGACCCCGCTGGAGAGAGCCAAAGGGATCGGGTTCTTCTCTATCCAGGGAAGGGACCGGGCAAAGAAGGGGGAGGTTCGGTGTAATGGTGTAGGGATGGTGAGAATGCTGCCAGTGGTGCTGCGTGGGCACCATATCCTGCCTGGGAGTCTGGGGAAGCAGAGGGAGGACAGTCCTGCCAGGTGGAACCAGTCTCCAGAGCTGGACCCACCCACCAACACGCAGAGCAGTCCGGGGGACGGGCCGCATGGTCTGAGCAACAGCTCCACCTCTGCCCAGGACAACCACACCTTTGTTAGGAACCACGGCAGCCACCTGAGCCCCCTGAGCCCCCTTCAGTCACAGAATGACGGGACTAGCACCTCAGTCAGGAAATATGGGCCACTAGTGAGACCCCCTCCTCTTCCTGTTTCTGGACTGCTCATTGAGGAGCCAAACTGTAAGGTGCCTGTTGTGGTGAACATTGAGGACAGGAGGGGGAAGGTGTGGGACTACGCCAGCAGTACAACCTACCGCAAGAGAGACCTCCATTCATCCAGCTGGGTGTGCTCGGACACTCAGGGACTAACAGAAAGGCAGCATGGCTTCCCCACCAGCTTCAGCTACAACAAACAACAGAGCAGGAACTCCCAGAGCCAGAGAGACCTGAGGGAACCACCTGTTGAGGGTTTCAACGGGCCCCTAAATGGAGTCATCTTCTCCACTGAGGTTCCTCAGAGAGGCCTGGGCTGCACCAAAACACTACGCCCCCCCAGGAAAGCTAGACCAAGCTCGGAGCTTATCGCGGCCCTGGGCCAGAATCAGACATGGGTCCAACACAGGTCGACCAATGAAGGGAAGCCACAGAGGAAGGAATCAGGCTGCAGCAGGAAGGTGGTTCGAAACCAGATTAAACGGGTGGTGGACAACCTGGAGCATGTTCTTACAGCGCTGAGGGACGTTCACCAGGAAATGAAAGAGGTAACGCGTTGGATTCTTGTCGATTCTGCATAACATTTCACCATTTGGTATAAGGAGCAGAGAAGTTACTGTATCCTCTCACATTAATTTAGGTATTTTACTCTTGGAGGAAACATTCATGCTTATGCTATAAAACCTTGAGGGCTCTAACAGATAACGATGCAGGCTACACACAACTACACATCCTGAGCAGAATTTACATGCATTAAAAAGTCAGCAGCAGGGTTGGTTGAATCCACCACAGTCTGCAAACTGTTTCTGCAACTCTCCTCTGTCACTGTGCTTAATTCATGCATTAATACATTATCATAGAGGTAAACCAGACAATAGTTATGCCCCATTTGTATGATGCATTCAGAGGCTGCTGAAATGTGACATTGGGCAAAGCAGTCACCTTTCTCTCTGCATCTCCCTTTCTGTCCTCCTCCAACATCCTCTCTCAACTCTTCCTCCACTCTCCCTCCTCATGGACAGATGCTGCTCCAGGCACAGCTGGATAACGTTTTATAATCCATTCATGTCTGAGTATCTCTGCCTCGTATTCCTCATCCAGTAAAAGTGACACGTAAATCTCGCCTCTTGGCATTTGATCTGCATCTACAGGGTCGCAGCTAAACCTGAGGTAGTAACCTCATCATTCTGGCTGTGAGGTTTTAGTGTGACAGTATTAATATAACACTGATGAAAGAGCATGTAGGCTACACAAAAAGAGGGGAAAGGAGGGGGGTCGGAAGCAAACAGACTGTGATAGAAAATCCCAAATTTTCACAACAGAGACGACAGATCAAAGGAGGATAAGGCACCAGAGAAGACTTTGGTTGCATATTTGTTTCAAAGCCCTGTTTAATGATTCTGTTGCATGAGAAGCAACCCTCAGTTTTATTCAATAATCAATCCCTGTTATAAAAAGGACCTGGAGTGAGACTTAAAAGCATTTTAAACAGAGACTATACAAATATTAAAGCAACACTAAAGACTTCTGTCTCAGGAAAAAACATCCCAAAAGCAAGCTCACGCATGAATATGGTCTTCTGCTAAGAAATTTTGACGGATCAAAAACTGCTCTGTGACTCAGAACTAAAAGCAGAAAAACAGTAGAGTTACACTGAAAGAGGTATGAAACTTACATGACTGAGCTCTACAACAAACGTCTCTCAGCACTCATCAGCACTACATGTGAAGACCTGAGGGGTCAAAAAACATCATTTTAAATAAACACTCTGGGGAACAGCAGATGAAAACCAGGGTCCTCTGCTCTTTTATCTCCTCTGGTTTCTGACATTAACAAGCAGCACCTGCCCAGAGTCACTTGATGTGCATATGCACGCGGTACTTCAAAGAAATATGAAATGCCTCGCCCAAAAAAGCTGCAGCATAAAAAAGAAAAAAAGACAAACCAGGTCATTTTTTGACATCAACAAGGATGTTGTTGAACACAGAGAACAAAACAATAATTCATCTGTTCCAGCGGGGGCCGAGGATTTATCTGTGAACGTAGAGCAGGTGAAGAGATAGGTCAAACATTTTCCCCAGTGTAATTTTCTACAATCTCTCCAGCCTTTATCGTTGTGCATTGTTTGTGTCTTTGTGTTAAGCATTTATGTGTGTTGTGCGTACACTCATTTGCTACATGCTCTGCACTCTTTTAGATACAGTATATAAGGGAAACCGACCTAAATTTAGCTTCCACATTTCCTGTAATATCACCGTTTCTAGGCTGAGGTAAACATTTTTTGCACTATGGTTGTAGCCTGTGTGACACACTTAAAGATTAGAGCTATACACCTGCAGAGAGTCCACTTCTGTAAGAGTCTGAAATGCTTCAAATTATAGATGCCGACATGCAAAAGCAGAAACAATTAATACGCACACTTTTAATGTTGCCATTACTATATTGAGGCTACAGTGCCAAGGTTTTGTATGTTATCAATAATTTGTATTAGAAAAGACTCAAATTGGAACAAAAGTCTTTGGATTAGTAGAGTGTTGGAGCATCCTGGTGGAAAAGTTGTTGAAGCTGCTGATCTTGTAAAACCGATTCAAATCTGGCTGGGGGTCTTCGTGGCATGTTGGATCTCTCTCTTTCCTCTTTATTTCCTGTCACCTCTGTACTACTATCCAAATAAAGGCTCAAAATGACCAAAAATACTTAAAGTATAGAAGTGATTCGTAACTCAATTGAGTTATCAAAACCAGTATTTGGCAAAATGCCAAATATTCTCCTGAATTGTGAGAATTTGTCAATTTTTTTCTCTTTTATAAAATATTTTTTTTTGGTTTTAGAGTTTTGAGTGTTTATTTGCAGAAGTCACCTTAATTGCAGACAAATTCAGCAGATTAAACAACAATGAAAATAACCATACGTTTCAGGTTATCATTAGTGGTACTCCAGGGATTTTTGTATTGTACTTTCATAAAGTTGTGGGACTCAGAATGGACACATCCAGACTTTTAGTCCCTATACTGGGTCAAGCTCCAAAAACACTTGATCCTACATTTCCCATAGTGCAGTCTTATGTTAGACCTTCCCCACCTAATAAACATCCACATCTTTCAAACTGATTTCTTATGTCTAGTTTGTAACTCAGACTTTCCGGTAAAAAAGTCCCCACAGGGGACATTATAAAACTATTTTCACAGGTTAAAAGTTAAAGGATCAGATGATAAGGTAAAGGATCTTTGTCTAAAATCAGTGAAGTGCCCCTTTTCAAAACAACTTCAATTCTTTGCATTCATCACCATGTATTTATCCATCATAGGTGGTGCAGCAGATTGACCATCTAACCTCATCCATTGATCTGAATGTGGAGGAGCAGCAGGGGAATGAAAGAGGTGACAGCGCCAACCCTCCCAGCGACAGCAGCTCCAGTTCAGGTTCCAGCTCCAGTGAAGTGACATTAGGCAGCACCCATCAGTGGCCCTCAGAGCCTGGAGACCAGCCAGGAACCACAGACTCATTTGGCACCCTCAGGAGAGATCATCACAAGTGTCACTTTCCACCAAATATGCTGCTATGCCCGGTAACCTCTGGGTCTTCATCAGAGAGTCAAACTCTTCGGTTCACCTGCAGTCTGCTGTCTTCTCACAGACAAGGTGGGCCGCTCCAGTACAACAATAGTGTCTCTTTATCCAATCCCCCTCAAAACCTCACCTCCCATGATCTTACTTTGTCTCCCCAAAGAACCCTCCCTGTTCGGCCTCCCACTCCTGGTCTCTCCCCTCTAACAGTAAACCTCCATCACCCCAACAGCCCTGGTTCTCAGCCTCACTCCCCTGGTCCTTCCTCCTCCATCAGGGTCAGCCCTGTGTCCTCTCTGTCTGCAAAGTCTCAGCCACCCCCCACTCTTAGCCCTTCTGTCATCATAGAGAACAAGGTTGGGTCTTATCAGACCCCCCAAAGTGACCACCCATCTGCCAGTTTGCTCTCTCCATCATCGACCCAGCCTCCGTCTGCCAGCTGCCCACCCACCAACTCAGAAACTCAAACTGTGTCCAACACTGACAGAGAGAGGCGATCATCCTCGGCAGGACCCGTTCACAGACCTTCACAGGTGTGCTCTGCCCCTGCAGCCACAGCTAAGCCACCAACAGCACCAGGCTGCAGGGGTCGCAAGCCTCCTCCGTACCCCCACCACAGACCCTCCGAACACACAAAGAAGGTGAAGGAACCCCGCAAAGCTCCTCCATACCCTGAGAAAAGAAGGCTTCTCTCGACCACAGTGTGAGACAATGCAGCAGGAGGAGGAGGCTGATCGAACAGAGCCACATTCACAGCACCAGCCGCAAGAGTGATTTAAGGCTCGCTAAGATGAGCTGAGACCAAGTTTCCAAGGTGACAGGATGCAAACGCAACTTGGGGTGAGTATGTCAGGAAGAACAGCTTGGTTCTGCAGACGTCCTTTTCCCGTCTCTCCTTCTATACCAATCTCTTGAGTATATAAACTGAACATACAAATGACACCATAACATCTGTCTGGGTTACTGCTCTGGTAACAAGAGCCTCTATACAGATGCTCAGTTTGCCCCACGGCTCTCAGACTCCCACAGTTTGCAGCGTTAAAGGGCAAAGGAGAAGGCCTAATTAGATAGAAATATGAACAAAATTATAATTACTGCAAGATGACAAGACAAAGTAAGAACTGATTACTTTAGTGCACTTCAACCTAAGCAGCCAGACACATCCACTCACATGTGTCAGCATTGTCTAGGTTAGATAATTGCTGTCAAGAGTCGTGATGGTATAACGAGAACTCAGTGCAGCTCAGCGTACTTTGGCTCGGTGGTGTGAAAAGCACACACTGGGGATAACAGGCTGTGATCTGTGATAGATCTGGGGACAGAAAAGGTCTTGTGATATGAGGAACTTAGCAAGGCCAGATAAGAAGTGAACAGGCAGAGTAGCTTCGAGCTGACTGGGTCACCGGCCCAGCGCCTGGGTGCGCATCAGGGGAGACAGGGGGCAGCTGGCCATTCGTTTTACCCTTCACCGAGCCCCTGGTGTTACAAAAATCCCATCTCCTTCCCTGCCTCTGGCTTGACTGACCCGGCCACAATCTCCATCTGTTCCCCTCCTAATGTCAGGAGATGCAAAGAAAGAGAAATAGAGGGCAGGTGTGTGTGAGAGGTATGAGAGAAAAACAGACACAGGAATGTCTGCTGGATTGATTACATAAATACAGCTCAGCAAATCGATGGCTTATTCATTTAGGTCATCTGATGTTGTCCTCTCTGAAATGTTATTTCAGTGCCTGCTTGTGGCTCTTGTCTTTTGAAGAATAAAGCTGGTGTTATTCTATAGCCTATTTTCTGTTATTGTTAACAGATAAAATGAAAAGACCAAACCAACAGTGCGTTAGTCCGTCTTTCAATACTTTTTGACTTCCCTACCCTGTCTGTGGCACTCAGCACCAAGCCAATTTCTTCCTCCTGAAGAGCTAAATCTTTAAAAAAAATTATAATAATAATAATAAAAAAATATCCACAAATGTAGCTTCATCAAAGCTCAGTAATTTCCTAAAATAGCTGGAAATTGTAGATTTTAGCATGGATTAATACACATTTTGTGCTCTCGTGAGTATTTACAGCAGCAGGACGGTGTCGGAGTAAATCAAAATAAACTACAATGCTACATTCATGCTAATGAATGAACATCATGTGCAGCATTGATGTGTTTTTGAGGTCTGTGGCACAGAGGATATCAGGCATTGGATACACAGAAAATACTTAGTAGGTTCGTTGAACTGTTGGTTCTGGTCTTTTCATGGACTTTGTTGACATGAAGAAAAATATAGAATATCACCTCACTTATCGGCTACTAAGAGTCTAAATTATGCTAGCAGCTGTGTGAGGATGTACTTAGGTGCTTTGAGCTAAATGTCCGTATGCTAACATGCTTACAATAACAATGTTAACATCTTGATTTTAAGCAGGTGTGTATGTTTACAGTGTTATTCTATCTTAGTAGTTATTAGAGTTCATCCTGAGGGAAACATGAATTTCTGTACAACATTTTATGGCAATCTCTCCAATGGTTAATGATAGAATGGATGGTCCAGGGGGACGGGGACCCCCCCTACTCTGCCTCTGATTGGCTTACCCTGATATTCTTACCCAAACCTTAACGAATCTCACTCCTTATGCCTTAACCTAACCAACCGATCAACAGATCAGAGGCATGTCATGCCTTCGCCTATCCCTCCAGACCATCCATTCGAGCATCAACCCTATCCAATAGTTGTCGAGACATTTCTCAGAACAGAAAATGTGGTTGGTCTGCTGGTAGTCTCGCATTGCCAGACCGATCTCCACAGCACTGTTTCGGCGATGGAGTATGGTCTGGCTACACCGCCTATCAATTCTGGGATAGGTAAAAAATGCTCTGGCTCGTTTGGATTTCTTAAACCAATCACAACCATGTCAGGCTTTATCCCAGCAATGTACATCCATTGAGCCAGAATAGTCTGCTGGTGGTTATAAAGTAAAAAGTCAGGGGGACACCGAAGTCAGTAGGATTCATCCTCTGGGGACCAGGAATGTCTGTATGGAATTTGACTGCAATCCATTGAATAGTTGTTGAAATATACAAGTCTGGATTAAAGTGTTGGATCGACTGATCCCTGGAGCCACTTTGTGTTCGTGGCTAAAAATGTTTCTGATTTCTCTTAATGCACGCCATCGTAATCTAAGCCAGCTCTTAGCATCATCAAATGTATATAGTTTCCTGATGGTAGTAGTGTAGGGGGGAAAAGATGAAAGTAAACATCTCTACTGGTACCAGATGGTAAACAGTAGTGATATGTGTTTAGTGTTTGGATGACAGCATAGAGGCAGCTTTGAGTCACAGAGACACAGTGAACTGGCGGTAAACAAACAGATATAGTGCTACAGAGATTTATTATTCAATGGAACAACCACCTTGAGAACAGTGTTAAATTATTTATCCACGGGGCCACAAAACTGAAAATGGCCACGTCTTTGCTATAAGATGCTTTAATTACAAGTAGGAGACTGTGGGAGTTTCTTGGCACAGCTCTGCCAAAGTGCTACAACACAAAATAGATTTTCTCAGATGTTTTATAGTTACAGTCATGATTATATTTTACATTAAAGCACTGGTAAATTGTGCGATTGTAAAATAAATGTTTAATTTTTGTATCACAGAATTCAAATGCCAATTTGACTACAATCAAGATGACTGATTTTCTCTT
Organism: Perca fluviatilis; assembly: GCF_010015445.1. Taxonomy (NCBI): domain Eukaryota; kingdom Metazoa; phylum Chordata; class Actinopteri; order Perciformes; family Percidae; genus Perca; species Perca fluviatilis. The sequence goes on from NC_053120.1 coordinate 21,975,251, forward strand.
GGCTTAACATAAAATGAATAAATCCCTCCAGACTCTATATCTCTGTAAGCCCACAAAGATCAACGCTCTATACATTTCTATATGTGCCTCTGGAATTAGTAGATCCTCCCTGCAAAACCGTTCTCCCCAGAAATTAAGAAGAAACAATGAAAGCTCTTTATCTCATCGAAACATTTATTTGAGGACAATGAATGTTAATTGAGCAATTTTTCATAATGCTTATTTTAATATAAAGTTTCATATGAAGTCTCATTTGTATGCTGAAAACCTGGCTGTTTTCTGCAGCATACAAACTGGTTTTAAATTAGAATTACATTAGTGCTGGTACTAAAATGACTGCTATTTTAGACAGATACTGTATGACGGGGGCATAAAAATGCTCTCCGCCATGTTCATGGTGGCCCAGCTCTGACAGTGCTCAGAATATTTAATGCCTCTATGCTGGCACTCAAATTTCTCCTCTCTTTTCATGTTTACCCCTTAACGAGGCTGTGGGAGGTTCAATCAGATCATGACTGACATAACAAGACGAAAACATTGAATTATCTCCAGAACGATGACATGTCTTTATTCAAACATCCATCATGAATCAGAACAGTCAAGAAGTAGACAAAAAAAGAAAACATGTACAAAATAAGCAACATCTTGTGTGTATCTTTCTATTCTGGATCAGCATCCGGATGTGGTTACTTCCTGTTGTGACCCCAGAGGGAGGACGGTGACAAAGGGACACACTAACGTCCCCAGCTGAGCGTTTCCTCAACTCCAGAGGATCATCTCTAGACAGATGAGAGGATCCACACCCAGACCAAACAAGGCACGAATCTCAGTGAGTAATCCAACCACAGAATTAAATCAGCACAATCCTCAAATCTGAAATCAATCCCCAGAACTCATCTTGTGGACACTTGTGTAGATCTAAGAAGATTGGATCAATGTGAGGAATATGAAGACAATCCTACTAGCTACATAAGGGAGCATGTACTTCTGAAACCTGCACAATATCCCCGCTGATCCATACATGTGCCACTGAAGGATGAAAGCAGACAGTTCAAGAAAGGCCCAGGAATATGTGATGGCAGCTCCTGCACGCCTTAAATATATATTTTTGGGGGGTAAATCTCAAACAGTGTAATTGTGAAGTCACTGAAATATCCTGAAATTAGAAAAGACAAATAAGTAAACTTATAAGTGCCTTATTAAAATGATCAAGATTAAGGTCATTTCAAATAAAATAATAATCATTTATACCATATATCATATTTTCTCAACAATTAATTCACATAGACACTGTTTAGGATTTATCAAAAAATTAACTGATCTTCAGTGTATTCTGTACATCTTTCTCTTAATTTGATGTTATGAAGCTGTTATCTGCTCTATTACAGGTATCCCTTCTGGCCAAAAACACAAACATAACAAAAAGTGATCACAAGTGGTACCGATTGATGATTTAGGGGATAAAATGTGTGCTTACAGTTATCAAGAACGCATCAATATAAACAGACAGAGAGTGAGGAGCTCAGCTCAGAACAGGACCAGATTGAGGAAAATGTAATTGTATATGTGCGTGCGTGACGCTATTGGAGATTATTCACTTTCCTCTCAGGATTATATGAGATGGATAAATCCCTCCCTACTCTAAATGTGTTATCTAGCCCCCAAACACCAGTCCTCTATACATTTACAAATGTCCTCAGTGGATCAGAACAGATTTGCTCTCTGTAAATCTTATAGCCTCAGAAACTAAGAAACAACTATGGAAGCACTGTATCCTATGGCAGAATTTTAACTAGGCCATTATGTAGTAAAAAAAAAATAAGAATACTAAACTGATGCCTTTCTGTATTTTTTAACAGCATTTTCAAATCCATTACAAAAATATACCAGGTAATTTGTGTACTGACGCACAAAGTGCTATATCAGTATCATCCCACTTCAATTTTAAGTTGTTACACCCACAAATCCATCCTTCATTGACTCCTGAGCGGAACACAGAAGCCCAACTCAGGGCTCAAAACATGACCAAAACCAAGTCAGACTTCTGACCAATTACAGCTCATCGTGTCGTGTCCGTCCAATGGCAGTCAGTTTGGAGAGTTGAGCGCTGAACTTTCCATCTCTGTGGGTCACTGGGGGTCAGAGAGGAGAGCAAATTACTGTCACAGAAAATATTAAAACAAAAACAAGGACACAGAGCATCATAGATGCAAAGCACCTGAAACCAGCCAGTATCATCTAACTGCAGAGCCAGCAGTTTGAGACCTACAGGTCTGGTCCAACCTGCACTGCCTGTTGACAAGAAAAGCATAAGCAGCAGCAGATCAGATCTGTAGATGTAGGTGTGCGCCATCTACAGGTAAGGAAAGTAATAGCTGCTGCAATTTCTATACTAGTGCCACCTACAAAAAACAATGAGTGTTACAACTGCTACCTCATCTTGTTCTTTGAACAGTAGGGGCTGCTTGTGGTTTTATATTTGACATACAGTATAAAACCTAACAAATGTAATAGTTTTGTTCACTAGAGCATATTTTCTGCTGAATAAGGAAGCCCTTAGTGCTGATGCCTCCTGCTGTTCTCCAGATTACTTTGAACAAAAGGGGTGGTTCATTGCTCATTGTCGACTCTAAAGAAACAGGTGTGGGATGCAGAGAAAAACAATGAACTTAAGTGTTATTAATTCATATAAACTGAACTGTTTATGGGTCTGAAAATGTGAAGTTTAGTTAATGAATGAATTAAAAGGGAGATAAACAGTAAATTTGTTTGCAAAATCGTCCAAATATTTTGCATTTTACAGCCCCAAGTTGAACTGTGTTAAATATCTACATTATCTACTGGAGGTGAGGGTGGTACAGTAATGTCATACATTTGTATCAATTATTTATAACTTGGTTTTTGCGCTGCGGAGCAATTTTTATACAAATGAATGGCTGCCACCTTGGAGTAAGTCCTTAATACACATGCAGTAAAACCTCAAACAGAAAGCTATCAGCATCTATAACAATCCGCAGTTGCTAACACTGCAAAAACTAACACTTGTTTTGCCTGTAGGTGGCAACATCTACAGGCATCTGCAGGTCTAAACTACGGTGACTTTTCTTTCCTGGAGGTGGTGCGGGGCAGGATGGCATGTGTAGAACTGCTCTACACATGCCTGAACAGTTAGTGACTGAACAGCTCCCCCCTTATCTGCAGCCTGCTAAATGTGAACATATAAGCTTGTGAGTGAGTTAAAAGCCAGTTTATTGATATATTTTGCATTAAAAAAAGCAATTTACCTACTGTGTATTGCTAAGACGTTTATCCCTCGAAATCATGACTGGAAGTGTTTCCCAGAGGTCTCATAGAGATGGGATTATCCTAAAGTCTGTGATAGTTGCAGGAAATTGACTCGATAAGCCTCTGTACTGTCGTGTCTAATCTGCTGTTACAGAAAATTGCTGTGTGACTTGTCAAATCCTGCTAATCACAGTCCGGAACTTGAGCCACAGTGGGGATTTGTGCAAAAACTAAATAACAACAAATAATAATGCTACAGGGACAAAAGGCAACCCACTCACAGCTGGAGAATATGCTTTAGAGGGAAATCAACAGAGAACTTGCAACGTGATGAAGGGGATGGGAGGGAGGGAGCGAGAGATTGACGTGACAAGCAGAGGGAGTTGATTGAACACTTGGAAATACAATCATTTCTCACCTGTTGAGTCTCCTATGGTAAATTCCTCCGGCTTCAAAGGCATGTCACTCTGTCCTGCTGCTGCCGTCTGAGACTGGAGACAAATACAGCAGCAGTGATGAAGAGGAGGAGGAAAGGGAGGAAAGGGAGGAAAGGAAAGAAGGAGAAAAATCAAAAAATAAACAAAAACGGGATGGGAGGCTGCACAGGAGACAATTTTTTGCAACAGACGGGCCGGGAGAGTAGGAGGATGTGGTGACAAGGTCAAGGAGATGCTGTGCGGGGGTGGCAGGTGTGTTTGTTTGTGTATGTGAGGTTATTTTTGTCGCATCATTTAGTGAAGTTATTTTCTGTGCGTTTGTCTTCTGCTTGCAGGGCACGGAGCCAGAGCAGGAGGAGGAAACACGTGCTCTCACTAATGACAGAGTGTCAGGACTGCCCTTGCTGGGGGAAGGAGGCGTGTCAAGGTGTGCTTCACTTCAGCGACGGCCACATCAGACACGGCAGACCTCCGCTAAGTGACTGAGCTCAGGAAGAGTCCAGAGACATTAACCTTCCATGAAACATTATGTGCAAAGACACGGCGGGTTTGACTTCCAGGAGAAATAAAGCTTTTCTGTTACTTTGCCTGTCTCTGCCTGCCTTGTTTTTCAAAGTTGGTACTAGGTGGCATGTAGCTCGAACCACCATTAGAGTAAAATAGATTTAAAAATGCAGGGACATGATGCGCATGATGGGTTTCCATGGATACATAAGTATTATTGGAAGGGATGTGTAGTAAAGTGCAAGTAGCAGCTGATTTTATACAATTCTACTCAGGACTGTGTAGCCAGGAACATTCGGCGATGCTCTGGCTCTCAGATGATGTTAGGTGACATTTAATCTTGCGCAGCCGGACCTTCTAATCTTACCGAGGTCTGGAGGAAACCTCATTTAAATAATTTGGGGGGGGGAAACTTGTCCATAGCAGTCGGTTCAAAGTATTAAAACGGAAAACTGTTGAAGCTTTTTCAAACTGACAGTTGTGGTTAAATTTAAAGCTGAAACAGGTAAGCAATTGACAGAAGATGCTAAATGTTCTCTGGTTCCAGCTTCAAAAAATTTGAGGATTTGCTGCTTTATATCATTACAAATTGAATATCTTTGGGATTTTAGACTGTTGGTCTGACCTCACGTTTTGGGCTCTGGGAAACTAATGGACATTTTGGCTATTTTATAAACAATTAATTCAAACTTTGATGACATCTAATCCTGTTGATGAATCATTAAAGATGAAGACTTCTCCTAACCCCATTTATATAAAAATGTTACATGCATTTCACATATGCATGCATATGCTGGAAAGAGGCCAAATAAACAAAATTGTGTCATTACATGTGATGACTTTTTCACAGAAGACAAGATCAAAGTGTTGACAGTCACCAGCTTTGCAGTCAAAAAAAGCTAAGTAAAAACAAACCTGCAATACCGAAAAATCCTGCCTTAATGTTAGCCATGAGCTTGACAAATTTATTGCTGGTACATAGGTGGATGGTTTATTATTTGTAGGCTATGCAAAAATGTTCATCAACTGTGTTTTCTACACAATATCTAAACAACAACAGTGCCTCTTCTCAAACTAGCAATGACACAACAAATTATCAAGATGTTACTGACTGATATACAGGCCCAGATTCACAGGAACAGGACAGGCAACATTTGAGTGGACAGTTGAGGGAATTTGTGTTTCTTTTATACTTACATATGCATTTGCATATTCAATTTTGGTTCCCTTAAGTTCAGCTTTGAATTGAGTGAAAAACAGGTAAGACTTCCCCTGGGGCCTGGCAGGAATGAAAAAAAAAAAAAGTTTGTTACCAACATTAAGTAATTTGCATACATTAATTTGCTTATTAAGGCAGTCCTGGACATGAATACATTTAAACTATGAGGTTAGAAACTCTGTTGTATTTTTTCTTCTCTCTACTGGGGCTGTCAAGATTAACTACAATCATTAGAGTGACTCAGCGGACACATGGGACAAATTCTCACTGAAGACACACTGAATATCAGGGTCAGGGTGTGTGTGCGTGCGTGCGTCACCTCCACACAGAGCAGGAAAACAGTCTGTCGTCGTCACTCAAACCCACACTCATCAACCATTGCTGTTTGGCAAAAAATAAGAATATTTATGCATAAAACCTGCTGTAATTAAAAAGCTATAATATGATGCTGGAGACTGAGAGAAAGAGAGACTCACCTCATTGGTTCCCCCTTGTGAAGCATAAGTGAATGAGCATTCATACTCCCTCTGAAATAAGAGAGTGTAACATCAGTGCCTTGTTAAATCTTCATATTATTTTCATTTTTTATCTAACAATTACTTTGACATGCTATTATCAGATTGCTGCTCGGTTTCATACGTGTGCGCGTCAGTGTTGATTTGATAGTTTACATTTTTATAGTGCAATTTCTGCAGCTTTGCAAAGGCAAAGATTAGCTTGCTTTTCTATGTTTCATATTATTATAAATGCAAAGGTCTGTTGTGGCTGCTGGTCTAATAACAATGTTTTGTCTGCTGGTAAAGACCATAAGGACGTTTCTCACAGCAGACATGTTTTGACATGTTCTAGAAGAAAGCACAGGTGTAAATGTTACACCTGATATTGTGCATGAAGAATCACTACTAAGCTAGGGCAGAGCAATAAATCAATATTATCGCTTCTCGTCTTTCAGCAAAATCACATGATGAAATCATTTCTATTGTCCAAAGTAATGACATTTACAAAACTGTAATTAGAAACTTAATTAGTTATTAGCTACACATATAAACAATTTAGTCTTGTGTAATGCATAACGTTATAGACATTGCTTTCAAAATCAGTTTGATTGTTTTATATATGATTTTGCAAACATTTGCCTCATTAAAATATGTATCAATATTGGAATAGATCCTTATTTCAGGAAAATAAGATAATGGTTTCAACCATATTGCCAGCCCTACCTAGAGCCACCATGTTATTAGTAACACCTGTTTTTTTCGTGCTGTCATGTCAAAATGTCTGCAGTGAAAAAGCTCTATTGTAATGGGCATTTGTTAGAGCCCATTTTATGGACAAATGATTACGCCATTCATTAATAAATAAAAAGAATAATTGACAATTAAAAAAAACTAAGTAGTTACAGTCTTTATGTAAAGACAGGCTATTGAGACTGCTTTCAAATTAAATATAAAAAAGCTGTTCACAGTCATTGAAATGTCCACCAATGAATGAAGCTATTGTGGCAATGTGGAAACGACGTGTCAGCCTCTCACAGGCTGTTTCGTCATCACGCTGCGACTACAGCTGACCAGAGGAATGTAGTTTTTCACATGTTATTATAAATACCAAATACATTGAATGTAACAAACTAATGGAAGAAACACACCTCAAAACCTTACACACACAATACAATCAGTGTTATGTTTCAGTCTGTACTTATCCTGTCCACTACTTAACAATCAATATAACTATAGATATAATTAACCTTAACGGTGAATTAACATACCTTCAAACTTGCACGTTTAGAGTTAGCTAAGCCTAACTGTAGCTCTGTGTCCGGGTGGTGTTTAAACACGTTAGCTAATTGTGTAAAATAAAGACAATATTTTATAATTTCACTCACAATCGCCTCAGTGAAAGTGTGCACCACTCCTCCCGGTTTAACGTTAAACTCCACCGTCTTCGTCCGATCAGAAGAGGCATCAACCGGGACAATCAACACGAATACAAGCAAAAACGCCAAATTAACAGCACAAACGTTATTTTGGGTGGCCATCTCCTTCTCCTTGTAGCTATTATAGATGTGTGATAGTGGCGATAGTGGTGGTGGTGTGTGTCGCTGTGAGTGGCACCCCGGGTAACCGGTATCCCGTCGACTGTAAATGTCGTCACATACCAAACCAAGGAAACAAATATAATAAAACCATTGACATATATAAAAGAATAAAACAGCAAAGCACTAAAGCAGAAATAAGCAACATAAAACAGACGGATATCTCGATATGGTAATAATAAATACATGCTTTGCTGATGTATCTTAGAGATGATATTGACGAATAAAAGTACGATTAGCTAGGCCCAGAGCCATAGAGATATAATGTCTTTCTCTATCACTCTGGCTAGGCCTACACTAACGCTACCATTCAGGGCCACGTGATGTCGCCCTTATTTGACCAATTTGGTACATTTATTTTCTACTGCAGACAAAGTAGAAAAAAACTATTAATATATTTACATTTGTATTTGTATGACATCATGTAATTAATGTATGTCTCAGTAAGCGTAAAGTAGCATAAAACAGCAGTTTGACAAATCAATCCCAACTCAGTTCACATCGACCGATCCATATCCATGACAACTGAACAAACTCCATCCAAATTTATGAGATGCATTTTCATGTCACTGATGTTTCTTCTCGTGTTATCGCAATCGCAATCAATCATTCCTCCTTAATAATAGCCTACGAAATATAATCAATGTTAATATTTCAAAAGTATTATTATAGATATAAGATAAGATACGACTTTATTGATCCCTTCAACTGTTATCCCGAATTAGTTGACTTTACTAGAAATTTGCGTGGAAACCCGTTGCCTTAAACAGTTTAAGGCATTAGACCTATTTAGTTTCACCTTTTGTAAAAACTTAAACGGTCAAGTTGCATTACCACAGACTGGTAAGTTGATGCAGTAGACAAATCAAGTTTACCTTAGTAGTTGTTATACTATAACTTGTTAGTAAACATAACCTCTGTTGAAATACATATGAAACATTATGCTCTTTAATCAAAACTACAGGAAAAAGTAGTTATTGTCGGTATGTTTATTCCTTTATAACAGTATAAACTCAACAATAATTTGATTGAACAGAAAGGATGACAAAGCATAGATTGTAATTTCCAAAGTGCTCGCCATGAATCTATGTGCCATTTTTCTACCACACTGCCCAGACGCCATTAGTCCCCACGCGGGTCTCGGTCATGGTGCAACAATAAATGTAGACAAACATGAACACTAAATCAATTCAATTCAATTCAATTTTATTTATAGTATAAATTCATAACAAGAGTTTTGTCGAGACACTATACAGATAGAGTAGGTCTAGACCACACTCTATAATTTACAAAGACCCAATAATTCCCCCAAGAGCAAGCATTAGCAGTGGCTGTTGCGACAGTGGCGAGGAAAAACTCCCTTTTAGGAAGAAACCTTGGCAGACCCAGACTCTTGGTAGGCGGTATCTGACGGTGCCAGTTGGGGATATGATGAACAGTGGTAATAATAGTCATAATAAAGATGACTGGGTGGACCCAATGGATGCGGCAGGGCGCAGCAGGACGCAGCCGGACACTGCAGGGCATCGCAGAGTGTAGCAGGGTGTAGCAGGACCACAGCGACAGCTGCACCAGGACCCAGATCTTGTTGCCACTTTAATCCAAGGAAATATTCTGGGCGAAAAACAAACAAATGGACTCCAGGGAGTAAACTCCCCAGAGCTAGGTTAGTAACAAGGAGAGGTGCCTGGTCGGGATAGAACTCTCCCCAACCGGATCGGGCTGTACTGGCCTGCCTCCCTCTACTCTCACTATATTATTGATTATATAATAGATAAATCTGATGACTATGAAGAGAAGCAGAGATAAGCAGGGGTGCTGTGTCTGCCCTGCCGGTCTAGGCATGCACTGCAACTCCTCACTCCCTAACTATAAGCTTTATCAAAGAGGAGAGTTTTCAGTGTATTCTTAAATGTGGTGACGGTGTCTGCCCCCCCGAACCCAAATTGGGATCTGGTTCCATAGGAGAGGAGCCTGATAGCTGAAGGCCCTGGCTCCCATTCTACTTTTAGAGACTCTAGGAACCACAAGTAGCTCTGAATTTTGGGAGCGCAGTGCTCTAGTGGGACAATAAGGTACTAAGAGCTCTTCTAGATATGATGGTGCTTGACCATTTAGAGCTGTGTAGGTCAGGAGAAGGATTTTAAATTCTGTCCTGGATTTTACAGGAAGCCAATAGAGAGAAGCTAATACAGGAGAAATATGATCTCTTTTCTTAGTTCTTGTCAAAACACGCGCTGCAGCGTTCTGGATCAGCTGGAGAGTCTTGGGGGACTTATTTGGGCAACCTGATAGTAAGGAATTACAGTAGTCCAGCCTGGAAGTAACAAATGCATGGACAAGTTTTTCAGCATCGTTTTGCAACAAGATGTTCCTAATTTTGGCAATATTACGAAGATTAAAAAAGGCAGTTCTTGAGGTTTGTTATAGGTGGGTGTTAAAGGATATATCCTGATCAAAAATAACTCCTAGATTTCTAACAGTGGTGCTGGAGGTCAGGTCAATGCCATCCAGGGTAGCTATGTCTTTAGATAATGAAGTTCCGAGGTGTTTGGGGCCCAGCAAAATCACTTCGGTTTTGTTTTGAGTTTAACATAAAAAAATTGAAGGTCATCCAGGATTTTTATTCTTTAATGTAATCAACCATACAAAACTAAAATCCACGTAACATGAATGCACACCCAAAACAGTAACAGAACATTATTAAAACACACTTTAACTAGGACAGAAACCGTTCAGAACATATGTTTTTTTCCCATGAGCCTTTGCTTCAGTGCAGAACAGTTCAAATGACCCCGTCCCTCCCATACAGAAACTTAACATCCTTCGTTATCTCTGCATAATATGATCTGTGAACTGCATACTTAAGATGATTATTACAAACAACAAATGTGATTAAGTAATGCATATGTTTTTTTACAGAACATGAAAGAATGAGTAGTGACCACTAAAAAGTTTAATTACAACTATATCTGGGTTTACAGTGATAGGGGAAAGTTACCCAGCAGTAGGCTATATAAAGTAATTAAAATTAGCCCCAACTTGACCAGCTGCAACATTTCCGTGATTTACACATCAATGTACAATGCTTTTCTGCATAATGACTATGTTAACTGTTAACTGTCAAAATATAGTAACGTTTTTATGAACGAGTGTCCTCTAACAAAATGTCTACAGAATTCTCTCAATAACAAATAGGCCTACTGTACTTGTGTGCATTCCTCTCTTTTTCACAGTAGAACCACATTTCGTATTACAGGAGACAAAACCAGTCTCATGTCTGCTCCTGCATGTCTGCATGTATGTGTAGCCTACGTGTGTCTCTGGAGCCATAGAAAGCGTCCTCCTCGTGATAGATGAACAGATGTTTTGGTACGAGAGGAGACACCTTAACATTGTCTGACACTTATGTGTAAAACCCATAAAACAATATGAGCATTTAGAGGCAATTTCAGCCCCAAAATAACTAGGGTTTCAGCTGAATAACCAGTCTTCCCGCTTCACTCTCCCCTCCCCTCCACCACCTCCCCCTCCTCCTCCCCTGTTCGCATCCGGGCCGCCTCCCTGCCCCAATCCCACTTCCCAGACCAAAAAAAATACAATAACATGATTAATAACAGCATGTATTCACTCAGACAGCCTGTTGAGTGTTTGGATATTTACACAGCAGCTCCAGGAGGAAAAAGCACCGGGGATATTAGGCACATTCTTCTATTTCAAACAGGGAAAGCTGTTCAATCTGTAATGATGTGTAAATGGTCAAACTCAGGGAGTCCTTGTCCTGCCCAGGTAAACATTGTCTCCTTTTGACAGGGTGTCAGACAAAATATTCAGTCATTTCCACTGTGCTCACACAAACAGCTTCTACTCTTAGCTATAAACAAACAATTCTCTGCAAAGGTAAATATACAGACCACATATCCAGACAGAGAAACACAACATTAGTATGGAGTTGGCGTCAAGTTCTTTCACTAGTGATTCAAGCTCATATTGCAGACTTTAAACACATAGTAGAGAGAGTAGGCTATGTGTAGATCTGTATCAATCTGAGTTAATTTACAGAGCTGTTACAGAGCTGAATCCGCTCCACCATGACGTCAAATTATTGGATGATTAATCATAGTTGCTAAATGTTGTGTGTATTATTATTTGTCCTCTGATGGAGCTGATGTGTGAGTTCATAATTGTCTAAACATGTTAAATTAATTCTGAAAGATGTTGATTTATATGAACACTGGCATGGTGTTGATCAGACTCTTCAGCAGGTTTTTGTTTTATTTGGATCCCCATTAGCTTCAGCATAAGCTAAAAGCTATTCTTCCTGGGGTCCTACAATCTATCATGTGACAATACAATTGACGACATCAACTTATATTATATATTCAGCACAAAGACATTACTTCACATTACACAACATTTGAAAATACAAATCATATTTAAATGTTATAGTTAACGCAATTAATCACGCACAAAAAAAAGGTATGTCAGTGATGAACTCTATTATCTAATGAACTATGTGAACAAGCTTTGTTCAAACACACAAACATTTATATTGAATTCCAGTCACAAGATTTAAAGAAACGTATGACTCAAAAGACATTCAGACATATTCAGTTGGTATAATGGTACAGCTATAAAATAAACCTCAGAGATTTGGAAGTTTAACTTTAAGCTGCAACAAAATAAAAAATAAAAGTCAGATGCATAAAGGTTGATGGGACCAGTATTGACAGTTTGTGTCTGTACATGCAACAAACTGCAGTCTCGCCTATTGGCTCTGACACTTGTTGACCGGGAGTCTCAGACACTCGGCCTCTCGGCACAGCCTCACAGACCTTCAGTCCGTGATAAGAATGATTTAGCCGTGGTGGTGCTGCTGATGTCAGCAGGTTGCAGTCAGGTTTTCCTGACCGTCTGCGGACCTGTGGAATTTCTCTCCTCCTCGCCATCTCCAGCGCGGGCAGGCAGGGGCGACCGGCAGCTCTGCCCATCCTGCACGCCCTGCAGGCTTAGCACGTCGGCCTGCCCTGAGCAAACAGTACCTGGAGCTGCCCTGACCCTCTGTCACACTCAAACACACATCAGTGGGTCACATTGACGGCTCTCTGACCAAAGATGGTGTGAGTTCCACAGAGAGGCCACGTTTGGGTGAGAGGATGAGTGGAATCTGGGGTTATAAAATAGGTTCATGTCCGGTGTGATGTGGATATCTGCGGTACATACACAGAGACTTTCCTCATCTCTGATACTTTCTTCTTTCTTTTCATCTTTAGCATCCTTGTACCTTTATTGTTACAGTGATAGAAAGTCACCAAGTATGTTTTCTCTAGTAATGTACTTAAGTACAATTTGAAGCACTCATTTTATGCTTCTACTTAACTACATTAAACAAATTAAATATTGTACTTTTTATTCTGCTACATTTTACAGCAACAGACAACAACAACAACAACAACAACAGATATAGCTAATTGTCGGATTAATATTTCACCAATAAAAAACATGATAAACTGATAAAATACTAAATTAAACCAGTGGTTGGGAACCACCGGACTAAACCACTAAATTATTACTGGAATTGTTTGGTCTTTGTAAATTATAGAGTGTGGTTTAGACCTACTCTATCTGTAAAGTGTCCTGAGATAACTCTTTGTTATGATTTGATACTATAAATAAAATTGAATTGAATTAAATCTACTGACACAGTATTAATACTTTTATAATGTTATGTATGATAATATATCAGTCACAGGAGGCGTTATTCTGCAGAACAGGTACTTTTATACTTGAAGTACAATTAAGTAAGATTTTGGATGCAGGACTTTTACTTCTAATGGAGTATTTTTACATTGTTGTATTAGTACTTTACTTTAGTACTAGGATCTAAATACATCCTTCACCACTGTAAATGCTGCGTGAACATCCCATTAGAATTCTCTCTAAAACGTTCCTCTGGTTTATCTTGGTGTCGTCATAACTTGCAAAGTGAGAAATAACAGATCATCAGAGATCATCAACCCAGCAAACGAGGACTAACGTACACAGCAGCTGAGACCCACAGCACACTTTTCCTATTACCATGAGAAGGAGTAGAGAAGTTGGTGACCTGCTGTGGCCCTGATGTTGCCATAAGACAGACTGCGTAAATGAGTCAGTGAGGGAGGTGAATGGCTCTCATACAGTAACAGATGCTGCAGAGCAGTAGAGAAAATACACTCCATGACTTCAGCTCCCACCTGCCTGCATATTTATCTCATAAACATCCTGAAACTGGTTCCTTCTTCTATCAAGGCTTTGCAGAAAGGCTGCTGAGTTCTTCCACTGTACAAGGACAACAAAAAGGTTTCAGATGAGGCACAAATCGCTCCAGTCCTTATGTTTCCACCATACAGTGTTGTCAGAGATTTGTGGCACTAAAACAATTCAATTCAATTCAATTTTATTTATAGTATCAAATCATAACAAGAGTTATCTCGAGACACTTTACAGATAGAGTAGGTCTAGACCACACTCTATAAATTCCAAAACCCCAACAATTACAGTAATTCCCTCAAGAGCAAGCATTAGCAGTGGCTATTGCGACAGTGGCAAGGAAAAACTCCCTTTTAGGAAGAAACCTCAGCAGACCCAGACTCTTGGTAGGCGGTGTCTGACGGGCCGGTTGGGGGTGTGATGAACAGTGGTGATAATAGTCACAAATGAGAGTTCATGCATTCAAAAGCTTCACAACCTTTCACCTGCATGCTCTATATTTAAGATTATAAGACTATGAAGGAACGTATTTGTGCTGGACAGCAAGGAGCACGGTTTTAAAAAGAATGAATTGTGTTAAAAATAACTGTGGTGAGTATTTATTCATTTCCACGTCATAGTCAGACAGTGTCCCTTATAAATCTGGTGACAAAGTGTAAACAGAGTGTTTCCAGACACCTCACATGGAGTTATTACCAGCTGAATAAATGTTTTCTCAATCACTCATCTACTGTAACACACCATGACAAACACGCAACAACAGGCTTGCGGTGTGAAGCTAGGTTGCCCTTTCCGAGAGACGTAAATGTGCTAAGTGGAATCATTTTAGGTATTTCTCTGAGGTGTGTTATTCCAAAAGCATTTAAGAAACGTACCACCCCTAACTCTAATGGAACCTCAGCTTGTGTTAACTGCTCTAAATGGTAAATGGAATGACTTCATGTTGTTAAATATTTGTTCACATCATTCCATCAGTAGTGACAATTTATATATATATTTTTTTTAAGTAAGGCAACAGTCTTCAATGGTACCTTTGTTTCCACACAAAATACAAATAAACTTTATTATAAAGTAGAATAAAAATTTAGAACATCTTTAAAACAATCAAATACCCTTTCACTAGATTATTATTACAGAACATACATGTGTGCAAGTAATAATATACTCACTCATGTATGTACGTAATATACTCAAAACTGCACAAAATCATACACGCTATACTGCTCGAAATGCATAAATGCATGCATGTTTTTTTTGGTATATATTATATATTTTAACAGCGATTGTCTTTTACTGCAATCCATATTAATGCTCAATAATAGACAGAGGAACTTTTTCTCTACACAAAATGTTAATAAATTCAGTTGTACAGTATGACTGAATGAATTCACATAGCTTTCTTAAGAATAACTTCATTATGTGAATCACGCTGATATGCTTTTTCTTCCAGCCTGGTTGTAGCTACAATATATATCATATGACATAAATACGAACAGATTAGAAAACATTTTAAAGTAAAACAGCTGCGCAACAGAGTATCAGCTGCACATTAAGAGCAACAAGAAGGCATTAAGTATAGGTTTCTGTGGGAAAATGTTTGTCTTCAGTCAAGTCAGCTTCTGTGGAACAAAGAATAGAAATCAGTGATGAGCTCTTCTTTTTTTACTTCTGATCTGAGGAGTGAGAACATAAGACTGACTTACACAGTGATCCTGCAGTTTCTCGCCTGGACGTAGCTTCCTGTGTACCTGATGTCGCAGCGCACCTCATTGTTTGAAAAATCGGACTCCTGAACCACCTGCGAGGGGTTCACTGTCACCTGAGAAACAGCAGAATGAAAATATATGTCATTTTGTTCCAGTTATATGAAAACATGCTGTAATGAAGGTCATAATTCATCATTCATTATGTATCTTGTCTTATTTTATAAATTAGTTCTACACTCCCACCTTGAGGATGTAGTTTCCAGGCGGTACATCAGTGATGTCGATCCACTGGCAGTCGATATTGGCGTGATACGTATCGTAGCAACCGGGGCCGAGTCCCTGAGAAAAATCCAAACTTACATTACTCTTGGCTTAAGGATTACAATAACAACATCATCATCTAATCACATTCAATTGATGAATGATCAAAATAATGGATGGATGGCTAGATGAATGGAAAAAAAAGCGATCAATCATGGACCAGGAAGACCAACCTGTGTGTGAGCAGTGCAGGCAAAGCGGCGTCGTACACCCGGGTCACAGGATGTGTCCTCCAGACAGAAACTGGCCTTGTGTCCCTCGGCGACCTTCTGTCCAGTAAAGACATCCAGCAAGTCATAGTTACTAAAGGCCTCCATACTGTGGTAATGCCTGCAGACACACAGACAGAGAGAGTGAGACAGACACACAGATCCAATTGAGAGCTTTACTGCAAATGTGTTGTTTTTGTCTTGGTCAGCTCATATTGATGAGGCCAAAATAGGAAAAAGTTATTCTTATGGAAAGATATTGGCTTTCATGCATATCACTTTCTGTTCCTATATCATACACTCATCAGCACCAAGAAAGGAACTGAACAAACTGTAACTGGCACAAAATACAGCTTTGGTTCTTTCTTTTTTTTGAGGTATATGGCCATCTTATTGTATCTGCATATTCCATATGATTTGTATTTAAGCTTTGGGTAACAAAGAAACCCAGATGAACTTTGGGCTACTTTCAGAAAACACATCTGGAAAAAGCATTATCAATGGGGCCCTCCAGGACAGAGACAGTTGGCATGAAGCCATTGGTCAGTTATCGATTCCACCCCAATTCATGGAATATACACATGTGGCACACACACAAAGAACTTTAGAGTGACTTTTGAGAATCTGAGAATCTGGGAAACTGGTCGCTCTCCGGGCTCTTCAGAGCTTGTAAATTGATGCTGAATTCCTTGTTGTAAATAAACCTTTATAATCAAGAAACAGTGTCCTCTCTACACAGCAACGCATCATCGATACCAATTAAACAACATATCTAAACAAACTGGCCTTTAGAAATGTTCTATACTTTGTTTATCAGTTGTATTTATTTCGCTACTGGTACTGAGGACAATTTACTGTTTACACACACACAGACACACACACACACACACACACACAGTTATTCGAGGACAACCCGCTCTACCTTCTGAGCCACAGCTGCTGACGAGTGCCGCACCACTTCTTGAGTATTACTGTAATGATTTAAACTCAAGTTTGCATGATGGTTTTAAATGGTTAATTGATGATGGAAAATGTGATTATCAATGAACCTGCAGTCTTAATCAGATACTGCATTGTAATATTTCTCAGTGTTTTTGTTACATGCTTGATTTCTTTACATATTTTGTTATTACAGTAATACAGCACTATTAATTTAGTCATTTTATGCACATTTAAATTTGCATATTTTATTACTCTGTGAAGACCTGTGGAAGCTAACTTATAACTACTTATAAAAATATAAGTATATATATATATATATATATTATAAGTATAACTTATAAAATAATGTAGACAACAAGTGTAAGAAACTGTGAAATATAAACACATTTAGTATATTTACCAATACTTACCTATAATTACCTTAACTCACACCATCTCAAACGTATGATTTAGACAAATCTGGTAGGCCAAAGAGTCCACACACCACTTTACATGGACTGGGAATAAGGACACTGAACTCACTGGTGACAGCTGTGCCATTCCCACTCATGTCTGGGCTTCACTGGGAGGAAGTCCGCTGTTCCTTGGTTCTTCACTCGCTGTGGGAACCGCAGCAGGACTCTGTAGTCGAGGTCCCTCACATTCGGGTGATTAGCAGACCTAAAGCAAAATGAAACAGAAAGAGAATGAGCCAAGTTTACCTTGAGTATCTTCAATAAGAGCAGAAATGCCACTAAATAACTGAGAGCACAGCTGGGCTTGACTTTGATCACCTTTTTGTTTGTGGTATCTTTACATCACTTCATCCTCTACACACACCTCACTGCACATTGAACTCCTTCTCCTCCACTTTACATAATGGTGCATTACTGTGCAAGCGACAGGGGTGGTTTCTGGTCTTGCTTCAGCAGTTTTTGCATTCACCTCAGGAATCCTTTGCCTTTCACTTCAGAGCTTCTTTTACTTGGCAAAGTGGCTCCTGAGATCAGAGGAGAGAATCTCGGGCGGTTGCCAGGTTTATGTCCAGCCGCTCTGTCACAGCTACTGTAGCTTCCAAATGGGTCTGAGGCCAACGCACATCCTAATGTGGCAACCTCAAAAGAACCCTCAATGATTATCATTATTAATTTATTTATAAGTGTATACCCCATTGATTTTTGTGTTTAAAGGAATAACATTTTATCATACAGTGAGCATGTGCATGACAAAATGTTAGAAAAAAGACAAGTGGTAATACAATACTCGTACCTTCACTAAGTAACTAATTACTGATTGAATTGGTCTCGACTTGAGTGACATATTACAGTAATGCGGTGTGATGTCATATAAATAAGTGCACCTGGAAAGACAGTTCTCTTCAGCAGCACAGCGAAGTGCATACATCTGCACCTTCTGGATGTAAGAGGCAGCTTGGATGTAGTAAGGGTCAGGAACCAAGTCTGGGAGACCTGCAAAAAAAAATCATCCTCAACTTTAAATGAATGTAATGTATGAATGTAAACATACACTGACTCAACCAGACACGCATTTCCTTTGGTTAAGACTTTTGAAAATAGGAGCTTCAAACTTAGTCTCTCTTCTGGAAAAGATGTGGAAGCTTTTCAATTATATTCTCCAAGGAAATTAGGGCAGAAAACATGAATTAATCATGCGGTATAAGCACAACCATACATCATCATAACATTACCTCGAGTATCTCATCTGTATCTAGTAGAAAATATATTTATATCTACTGATTCGAAATATAGGCAATTGAACATATCTTAATGTTACGTAAACAAGTAATTACTTGTTATATCTGAGCACTTTTGCCAACTACTGCACTAATGACTTTCTCCCAGTCTATCAATCAGACATTTAATTTAAATTCTGCTCAGAGGCTTTCATACTGGAGCCATTAGTTTTGTCATTAACTCTGACTTTTATTAAAGATGCATTATAAAAGGGGGGATTTGATTTTTGTTTAAATGAGCATGGGGAGTCTGTGGCTCAGCATTGCTCCACTCAGTGCTCCACAGGACTTCTTGGTAATTCAGACCTTTGATTCAGTGTGTTATCAATTAAGATTTATTTTTTTGGTTAATTACGTTCAAACTAATTGAAGTGGCTTTCCACTTTTTATACACTTTGGTTACAATGTCTCCTGTCCGACTCACCATTGTGGAAGAACCTGGTGCCATAGCCCGGTCCTGGTGGAGGGTGCACAGTGATCCTGTTTCTACGGTCTGGTGGGTAAACATTATAGAAAACGGAGTTCCTGTGATGAATACTGTGCGGATCCCGTGGGTCATCCACGTCCGTAGCACTTGTTGCATCCGACCTTGTGCGAGGAAAGTGTATTTCTACGGCGTTACTTGACAGCGCTGTGGGAGAAACATTTGATTCCGCAGTGTTTCTGGTCAGTGAGTGCGCTCTTTGCGCACTGCGAACGTCTCCTAACCTGGTTTGCTGCGGGATGCGACGTGTGTTCCCACTATCCTCTCCCATGGTGTCCCATCCAGCCATGGCAGGTGACCGGACAGCTGATTCCGAGCTTATCCTTCCGCCTTGGCTGTGCGTAAAGTCCGGTGATCCCACCGGTGACACAGTGGCCTGTTGTGCGCCAGCTCCAGGTGCACTCCGGCCTCCTCGCGGGACTCCACTGCCGGAGAACTCCTGGATGGTGGTGAAAGCCGCGGCGCTGCCGTTTGACGCTGCCTGTTGTGAAAGGTATCCCACAGCCACAGCCTCTCTGGGGCTGGCGAAGCGCGGAGGGGACTGACTGTGCGTCTCGGGTATTCCCGAAGCGAGTAAATACTGACCCGCATCAACACCAAGAACCGACCCATCCATTTGACTGAGGTCGTTTTGTTGAGAGTGACCCGCGGCTGCCTCCTCGAGGTCTCCATGTCTGGTTCTGGTGGATCTACTGAGCGCAACAGGAGGGTGAAGTCGGTTCAAACTGTTTTTAGTTGTCAATATGAGCTGAGGACGTTTTCTGGTCTGCGCAGGGGAGCGATATTGAGTCCCTGTGCTCATTAAACTGTACACCTGGCCGTTATTCTCCCACTGAATCCGGTGTCTCCACGGTCCGACACGTGCGCGTAAACGGTGCTGACCGGTTCCAAAACACACCAAAACATCTAGGAGGCAGACTAATACAAGCACAAACTTCTCCATGGCTCAATGTGTTTGCGTCTCTGTGAAGAGCTCAAACACTGAGACACTGACGACGAACTTTTGAGTTTGACCTGGGTGATGGGGTGGTGGTAGAGAGAGAGAGAGAGAGAGAGAGAGAGAGAGAGAGAGAGAGAGAGAGAGAGAGAGAGAGAGATTGGGCTGAGACGTCTTCAAATGTTTTTAGTGTGAATTACTCAGAAAAATGCTTTTATCCAAAAATCAGCAAGGAGCTTCACTCAGTTTAACCATTTCACCACCGGTGGGCTTCATTTGGTTCGGCATGTGCACGAAGACAGTTATCAAAACATTAGGCAATGGTGAAGAAGAAGAAGAAGAAGAAGAAAAAGAAGAAGAAGAAGAAGAAGAAGAATACTTCGTTACTGTACTTAAGTAGAAATTTCACGTATCTGTACTTTACTTCGCTATTTAAATTTATGTCAACTTTCACTTTTACTCCACTACATTTCCTAGATAAAATGTATACTTTTACTCCGTTATATTTCCACTAAGCATCTTCGTTACTAAAAAATAAAATTAGAAGAAATGTGTGCGACTGCAATAAGGGAGGTTTGGCGAATCACTGCTCCTAGATTGCATTACGCACGCTCCGCACGCCGCGCGCTCTATTTCAGCGCTTGTTTGTTGCAAACCGCCATGGAAGCATGAGCACCTACTGGAGGACCTCCCGTTATCGTAGACCACCAGGCTCAACATAAGCAATGGCCCGATGGCCCGGGGCCAGTAAAAACGTATGTCGGGCTGGTTGCAGCCACAGTCACTGGTGTGTGCGTTACACGCAGCACATGTAGCCTACCGATGGCGCAGATGAACTAACGCTACACTCGTTACTGTAAGTAGGTAGCCTACAATAAAACCTCCATGATTAAAGTGTCAATACTTATCAATAATCCACCTACCTGTTCTACAGGCAGAAACACGTAGAAACCCATATCTCAGTCTGCGCTGCCCACTCTCGTCCACCGCGCTGTGCAAACACAGCTCTACTCTGCAAACAGCGACTTTACAAACGAGCTAAAATGAAAGATGTCAGTTTGTAGTCTAACAGTTTGTCTTAATTTGCAACCAATCTTGAACTTTGGACAAACTCTTGTAAACGTAGCTGATTTCTAAACGAGCCATCCTCTCGCTGGAGCGGTAAACCTATGGATGTATTTTAAGACCAAAACAAATACACGTGGCTACTTAATATGCACGTGAATGACGCGTTCTTCATTGTTGACGATGTTGCCAGTTGTATTATTTAGCAACAGAATCGTCTTATTTCAAATTAGGCATACAGGACTAATCTGAGATCATTTTCTAGTTAAGTAGCCTATTTATCATTATGGATTTTCCATGTTTTTAGGGGTTTGCTTACTAATGTAAAAGATATAGCATTAATTTAGTAAGAAAGTGAAAATATCAAGATGACAAGATGATGCGTATTAGGTATAATTTTCTTTTCTTTATTTGAATGTAGTTGATGACCCCTGGTCTAGCTTTGCTGCTAATGGCACAACATCCAGTGGCAGTGGCTAGCTTTTTTCCTGCTTTTTTTGTCCTTTTCCAATATCACCTATGATATTTCTTTCAGGGCCAGTAGAAATGTAGAAGGGGCCAGCAAAACTCTGATCTACTGGCCCCTGGGGCCAATGGGGATTTTTTTTATGTTGAGCCCTGATGACCACCCCAACAATAGTGGTGAACTCGGTGAACAGGGTAGTGGTGAAGATAACGTCATACACCCGTGTTGCAAGAAATGTTTCTGTACATTGATGTCAGCTCTAAACATATGCTGTTTGTTCTTTGAACTTAAGAGAATTGTGCCTGAAAAGTCCCTGAATATGCTTTATGCTTTACTATAAGAAAGACACAATAAAAGTTCTAACCGCTTGCTTTTAAAAAAAACAACTTTTACTTTTACTTTTGATACTTAAGTACATTAAATATCAGAAAATTACTTTTGATACTTAAGTACAGTGTATATCAGATACTTTAAGACTTTTACGTAATATTCTAAAAGGTAACTTTCACTTAGCAGCATGGTGGCACAGTGGTTAGCACTGTGGCCTCACAGCAAGAAGGTTCTGTGTTCGAATCCAGGTCGTTCCGGGGCCTTTCTGTGTGGAGTTTGCATGTTCTCCCCATGTTTGCGTGGGTTTCCTCCGGGTGCTCCGGTTTCCCCCACCATCAAAAACATGTACTAGGTTATCCAGTCAGTGCCCTTGATCAAGGCACTGGCTCAGATCTGGAGTTGGTCCCCGGGCGCTGTCATTGGCTGCCCACTGCTCCCTTGAGGGATGGGTTAAATGCAGAGAATGAATTTCGCTACATGTACGTGTATGTGACAAATAAAGTACCTTATTATTACTTCTACCGAAGTCTTTTTCTAGTACGATACTTGTACTTTTACTCAAGTAGGCCTATTGCTTTCTAGTACTTTATACAACATGGCTTGGCGGATTTGAGATTCAGCTTCCGGACGCGCTACATGCAGCAACTATGGCTGGGGACGCGTAGACAGAGATAAAGTGCACGGAGTTTTTGTCGATATACGGTGTTTTTTCAACTTTTCTGTCGTCTTACAAGCTGTCAACTTATCAAACGTAAGTCCTATTAAATGAACGTGTCTCCGTTGTATATATGGGCAAACTGTTGTTATACACTGTTAGTAGTTTTAGGATTGATTGACAGGTTCAAACTGTTGTTTACTTAGATAAGGTAACGTTAACGTTGGCTAACAATAACGTTAGTTCATTCATGTTTTTCATGTAACGTACATGTCAGCGTTTACAGTAACGTTTACTTGTAATGATGTTACGTTGCACATCTCTCTTACAGACATTGCTATTGTGCTTTCTTTGACTCTTTCATAGTGTTTATTTATTTACAAACCATTAAACACAGAGGCACTGTAAATATGTTGCCGCTACATACGTGTTTCAGAATATTTTCAATGGCTAAATACTACAGTATGTCTAAAATGGGGTTAAATTGATAATAGGTTAAACACAGACACTTTGTTCTATCTATCTATCTATCTATCTATCTATCTATCTATCTATCTATCTATCTAGTTATCTCTCTGTCTGTCTAGCTGTTACCTAGTCATTAAAAAGGCTGATTAATGTTAACATGAATAACTGTTTATAGTATGACTGTCTTTTTAATTATTACTATATAATATGGATAATATTTAGCTACAGTCGTGTTTCAGGCAATTATTGTGTATATTTTCAATAAAATAATACAGTTTATGTCTAAGATGGGGTTTATTTGCTATGGCAAACAGCATATAGAATTATTGTTAATAGATTTATATGTGAATAATACATTTTGATCTATCTATCTATCTATCTATCTATCTATCTATCTATCTATCTATCTATCTGTGTGCTGTTTCTTAGTCATTACAAATTCTGATTGATGTTAAAATAAATAACTGTTTATGTAACAGTATGACTATATTTTGATTATTACTATATAATATACATTGTGTTTTGCTGTGCACAGGAGATAATGAAGAAGACATCCAACTTCTTTCCCGGAAAGACTAAGGTGTCTTTCAGGAAGGGTCCATCAGGCCATCTGCGGCAGGATCCCTCTGACGAGGCCATGCGGATCAAAAAGAACCCTTCTCTTCAGGACAAGTCTCCCCCTCAGAGACATGACCTTGTGAAGACCAATGCTCTCACTGTGGTCTTTGAGCGGGGAGGGGATGTGTCTGACCGACTGGAGGTGATGGGGAAGTATGTGCTGCAGTTTGGCAAGTACAAGGGTAAATTGTTTAGGTGGCTCCTGGAAAACGATGTTGGCTACACCGTCTACCTGATGAAAAAGGTAGAGGAGGAGGAGAGAGATGGTACCTTCAACCCTCAGGGACACAACAAGGACAGCCTGCTGTCATTTCTGGACTATGCCAGGAGCTTCCAGGAAATTAGGGACCTCAGGGAGTATCTAGCTTCCAGGCTGCCTGCACCACCAGTGGCATCAGAGGGTGACAATACTGTCGGCTTTGGAGCCAGGGCAAACGACACCTGGAGACAGATCTGGGAGAGCAGGGCAGATGGATATGCTGCCTTCATCGTAGGAGTAAAGTGCATCAAAAACAGCAAGATGTACAACCTGCAGCAGTACATCCTCAAGCAGCAGAGGGCTGAGTCTGGGGAGTCCTGCCCACCACCTGCAGGAGTCTCCACTACATCAGCTGCCCCTACACCGCCTACATCTAGCACTCTAGGTCAGTTCACAAAAATATGCAAATACAGAGTTTTAGTATTTTATGAACCTGACACACAATAAATGTTATTGTTTAATCTTCCAGCGATGGAGGAAGACGAGGAGTTGGAGAGTGGGATGCTGAATCTGTCTCCCTGTAAATTTGCCACTGAACTAAGTAGGTGGATATAGTATTTTTTAAACTCTTACTGTTTATGATAGTACTGTAGTATCTAGTAGTCACCTGTGCTTTCAGGGCCAGCAGCAGCAGTCTCCAGAGCCCCGGCTGTGTCTCCACCAACAGGTTTTTCTCCATCAGTGTAGAGGGAGGATTCTGTTCTCAGCAGAGTCCTCCTGCTATTACTGTTCTCCTTCAACTAGTTTGTTATTTTGGCCGTGTTCAGGCCTGTTCTGATGCTTGTGTTCTCTTACTCTCCCACTAACCTAAGGAATTAACATGTCAGCGATAATGGTAAGTGTTTTCTTTTTTTTTGCATGCTTTTTCTCAGGCTGTCATTCAAGGATTTGGCTTTTTTTTTGCCATGCCACATCTTTGAAACACAGGCAGTGTGCTTACTATATATTAATATTGTTTCTGTGCTTTACCTGTTTTCTTAAAAGCATTGTAATTGTCATTACAAATAAATAGCAATTCAGAATTAAAGCTTTTTTTAGTTTTCAGTCTGTACTCACAGTTTGTTAGAGAGACAACAGGTAAAGACACATTGTGAAGCATAAACTAACTTGACTGTGTGAGGAAAATGACCCAACCCAACAATAAGGTGGATTCTTGTGGCAGCCCTTCAAACTGTACTGAATGTTGTGTGACGGTATCATGTTTTGTGACCAAATTGTTCCCACAGCCACGATGAAGGCCCCGCTGCCGGTCCCTCCTCAGCTGCTCGCCCTCGCCCCACAGCTTGGGGTAGAAGAACAGGCACCTAATGTGTTGAGACAAAGTATGTTGTCCTCCTATACTACCAGTGTACCTCACATCAGTTTCATTCTGAAAATCAAATTAATATTTCACTGTCTTTTATATATATATATATATATATATATATATATATATATATATGTCATCTCCCACTCTACTTTGTCAGAGCCTGGGATAACATCAGCTCCATTTCTTCCTGAAGGTAAATGCTTTATTTTCTTGAATGCTGTGAGAAATAATATCTTATTTTAATGAGTATGTCTCACTTGCCTTTCCTGTTTTTATCTCACCATCCTAGAGTTACCATCAGTGGAAGCACAGAGAGACACTGTCCCTGATGAAGGTATACATTTCAGTAACACTGTTATAACCTTTTACAGCTCTGCCAAGTCCAGCACCTTCTGTCCCTTTAGATGTCCCACACCAGCCTGCAGCCTCGGTCCCTGGCTATGCTCAGGATGTAGCGCAATGGAACTGCTCCCACCAGCAGAAAATTTGGATGAAGACTGAGCTGGAGGCGTTGGGGCTGTGGCCGGGGTCACGTCCTGTTCGTCATCCTATGAACATGCTGTCCTTGTGGCGTAATCCACCTCAGCCTGAGCTCATAGACTCAATCTCTGAGCTGCCGTCACCTAAATACTGTCAGCTTCATCCTTTTTTCATTTGGAAGCCGGAGCACACAATCATGGAGAGGGTAAGGAACAATTACATCTTGCCCTGCCTTCATGAATGTCCCAACCCTCAGGTAGCTTCTTCCGGCATTGGAAGGCCAAATCGGTAATGGATGAGATGAGGTGCAGCGGCAGATCACCGGAGGACATGGCTAAGCAGCTGACGGAGGCACTCCACCTTAAATATGAGAGAGCCCACCTGGCCTACCTGCTCAGTGTACAGAATGTCAGGGATGCTGAGGCAGGAGTTTACGGCCAGAGAACCATCACTGGGCTTCTCAGACAGGCAGACACTCCGGCTCCATTCGGTGGATACTCCGATGCTGACGGCTGGTGTGGAGTGTCTATTTCTTCTCACTACCTGGTCGACTGCCTGGTCCGTGAGTTTCAACGGCAGGAGCAGCTCCTCACTCTGTTGCTACAGGGGACCTTTGGACAAGTTCTCAGGTCAGATCATACTCGGAAAGTGGCTAGGAAGGTGGGGCTGTCGTCTGGCACAATGTCTTCCTATGCCATAATGAACGAGAACTGGATGATCTTGAGCTGGGTGATGCTGCAGTCAGAGTGCGATCGGTCCCTCTATCCTCTGTACGAGGGGGGGCTGAGTGGCGGAGGGTGGCAGAGGAGAGGGCAAAGAGGAATTCAGCAGTGCAGCTTCCAACAGGTCGTCTGTGCAGGTTCTGTCATCAACCCCTAAAGCAGGGCCCTGACAGCCCTCACATACATGACAGCTTTCCCGGGGTACCAGGGAAATACATCTACTGCCCCTCCAGAGTGTTCTCCCTCTACAAGGCACAGGGAATGGGGAAGGAGATGACCTGGGGGGAGTTCAAACTGTCGGACTTCTATGAGACTGAAAGGGACGATGGGTCGCAGAGAAAAAGAAATGAACACTTCAACGTCAAATATACCCTCTCCACACACACAAACACACACACACACACACACACACACACACACACACACACACACACACACACACACACACACACACACTACTGTACTTAGTCAGGACTGTTTCATTGTGATATTTGAATCTCGTGTTCTGTTCTGATCTGGCCACAAGACCTCGTCAACATCACAGGAAATGTCTCTTCCACGTCCGACTCCTCTCTCTCTCTTTGTCCTCCTCTTACTCTGACTCTCGTTGCCTCCATGCTTGCAGAGTTCTCTAAATGGTTTACCTGAGGCCTGTTTGTAGTGCTAAGGCTCAGACTGATTGGTGTTCTCTTTTCTGTGTAAGTGTTTTCAGGTCTGTATGTAAGTTCCTACAATTGCCAGATGAGTTTTGCATTTTGAACATTTTTGAGTGTTTTTACCAATGACAACAGGAGATTTCATTTTTGAAGAAATTGTCTAATGTAAGAAAACGTGTGTAGTGTTTTGCAATCAGTGTGTTAAAAAATTGCAAACAAAGTGCAAAGTTGACAATGTGTTTAAGGTATGGTTACACTGTGTTTAAGGTATGGTTACACTGTGTTTAAGGTATGGTTACACTGTGTTTAAGCTATGGTTACACTGTGTTTAAGGTATGGTTACACTGTGTTTAAGGTATGGTTACACTGTGTTTAAGGTATGGTTACACTGTGTTTAAGGTATGGTTACACTGTGTTTAAGGTATGGTTACACTGTGTTTAAGCTACGGTTACACTGTGTTTAAGCTACGGTTACACTGTGTTTAAGGTATGGTTACACTGTGTTTAAGGTATGGTTACACTGTGTTTAAGCTACGGTTACACTGTGTTTAAGCTACGGTTACACTGTGTTTAAGGTATGCTACAAGAAGTTTAGGTTTTGAGGCTTTGGTCTAAGCATTTGTTTTTTAGTTGTGTAAGCAATGGCCAAAAACTGTAATATGTAATATTTTAATCATAAATAACAATTCAGAAAGTTTGTCATATATTTTTATGTATTTCTATTTATTTTTTACATTTTTCTATATTTATTTTACAAAGTGTGTTAATTTTTATTGTGTGTTTTAGAATTAGGTAGTTTGTTAATAAAATATCTTGAAAGCATCACTGTGTCTTTATTTGATTGAGGAAGTAAAAATGAAAAAATGAAATAAAATAATTAAACATATAAATATATATAGTGCTTTGGAATTTTGTATCATTATATAATAATATACTATTATTAAGTTAAATTCAACTTTTACCAGTAGCAGCATGTAAAAGTATTATTGTCATAACCTTCAAATTATGAGGTCTTATCATATTGTTTCCACATCATTTAAAAAAGAAATATTGAATTAAATTTAACATTAAACGGTTAAAAAATGTATATACAATTGTTTTGTGTAATACAGACATGCTGTAGAATAATATACGCGACTGGCCAAGGGGAGATAGAGAGAGGTAGTAGCTTCACAGCGTTGCGGCCGCACCGGTGCCTACAGGTATTAAAACGGAATCGAGCTGTATTTAAAGGCCTCCAATGTCTCACTTGTTTCACTGAGGGTGCATATTTGTTTTTTTCTGTTCATTCCCATGTCGGACACACTCTCTCTATCTCATAGTCACTGCAGACACTGAGTTCAGATTTTAAATTGCTGTAGTTTTGAAATTATTGCCGTTGATTTGGCTGACGATGCCCATTGGAATTGTGGGTAACGCCTGATACGTGTGTTGGGTTATAAAAAGTTAAACCATTGGTGATGTCTGATAAAAATATACTTTTAGTTAAATGAACACTGAATCAATACCCATTGCATCACACCACACTAATCAGCATTTGACTGCCTCACCCAAAACCTAGCTTCTAAAGAATTAATCAGGTCATGTCTGACATTTAGCATATGAAGAAGACTCATTGTCCCCACAGGAAAGGTAACTATTGTTTCTGCTTTTGGGGAGCCACTCCCCTGTTGAGCTAGACGTGATTAGAACAAAGGAATGTGTATTCATATAGTTGGATTGATTGGGAACGTACACCTTTCTTTTGAGAGACATCTGACCAATAGGGGAAGATTTCATTTGAGGAACCACCCAGGTTGAGGGAATAAATGTGTGATCCGGGGAATGTCTCAGGACTTCAATCTGTGACCCCGCAAGGGAAGCAAGTTGAAGTCCGCTATTTTTTTGGCTGCAATCTGTGTCCTGTTAAGAAAACTCTGAAAGACGTGTCACTTAGATTTCTGAGGACGAAGGAGAGGCTGGGGTCGAATTGAAAGTTAAGCAAAAGGTTTAATGAACAAGACGATGAAAACAACAGTCAAAACACAATCAAACATAAAACATAAAACACTGCCAGTAGCAGACTGCAAAACATGCTTCCCCTTGTGGGGACACAGATTGCAGCCATGCGACATGACAAAACAAATGTTACACTGCAGCTGACAGCGGACTGAATCTATGATTCTCCTTGTGGAGTCACATAAAAACAGTCATGAGACATTCTCCGGACTACACATATACTCCCCTACACCTGGGTGGTTCCTCAAATGAAATCTTCCCCTATTGGTCAGATGTCTCTCAAAAGAAAGGTGTACGTTCCCAATCAATCCAACTATATGAATTCACATTCCTTTGTTCTAATCACGTCTAGCTCAACATGGGAGTGGCTCCCCAAAAGCAGAAACACCTTTCCTGTGGGGACAATGAGTCTTCTTCATATGCTAAATGTCAGACATGACCTGATTAATTCTTTAGAAGCTAGGTTTTGGGTGAGGCAGTCAAATGCTGATTAGTGTGGTGTGATGCAATCGGTTGATTCAGTGCTTCCTCCAGCTACAGTAGCTATTCATTCAACTAAAAGTACATTTTTATCAGACATCACCAATGGTTTAACTTTTTACAACCTAACAGTCCCCACAAGGGGAAGCATGTCTGCAGTCTGCTGCTGGCAATGTTTTATGTTTGATTATGCTTTGACTGTCGTTTTTCATCGTGTTGTTTCATTAAACCTTTTGCTTAATCTTTCAATTCGACCCCAGCCTCTCCTTCGCCCTCAGAAATCTAAGTGACACGTCTTTCAGAGTTTTCTTAACACGTGCCATGTAAAAATTAATGTAGCCTATGCGAATTCTCATGACTCATCCATAAAATGGGAACTTTAATCAGGTATATATGGTCATGGTGAGTTGGGCTCTAAGCTAAATCACATTTCCTCTAGCCACGGCTGCCACTGTAGTACTTTCTCCGTTATTTTGTCTGCTGAAAATACGAGCCCATTAGATTGTGTTGTCGTTTTGTTATTTTTTAATGTGGCCTCTACTCGCTTAGAATCGAACCCTCATCTAAAGCGCCATGAGGCCGGGAGAAATAGGCTGCATTACCATGTTCGGCCACAACGAGGTGTCAATGGGCAGGTGGCGCTCTTTCCCAATGACTCACAGATCTGACACTACTGCTGGAGCCTCATCGTTTACAGTTTTTTACATCTGTATTTATTAAGTGCTTTTCTAGTTTTAACAAGTAGCCTACTAAAAGAACGTTTACATATTACAGGAACCATTCGCACATAGGTGTGTGTGTGTGTGTGTGTGTGTGTGTGTGTGTGTGTGTGTGTGTGTGTGTGTGTGTGTGTGTGTGTGTGTGTGTGTGTGTGCGTGCGTGCGTGCGTTGTGTACGTTCTTATGAGGTGGGTGGGGGTGAATAACCAGTGATCAGTAAGGGTGGCCCTGATCTAAACATCTGATCTTTTCTCTGCCCTTGTCCTCTTCTTCCTCCTCCTCCTCTTCCAACTCTTTCTCCATGAACTTGTCCTGAGGTACATCCCATGTCCCTTATTTGATAGCTCCTCGACTCTGTCCTCGGCTGAACCGGAAGTTGTTCTGTCCCTCCTCAGTGAAGGCCGTCTCAAAGCTCTTATTTCTGTCCTGAGGGCCGAGGAGCGAGCTTCGAGGAGGGAACACCTCGGAGACATAGCCGGTATCAGCCTTCCCTGAAGTTGTGCAGATCTCTCCCGTGACTCCTCGGTGGGAGGGACTAAGACGCGAGGAAGGGAGGCAAGTGGAGGACTCGAGGAGGCAATTTAAGCAACATGAGATGCAGCTCTGGTTGTCGTCCCCTGCCTCTCCCTCCTACTCCCCTTGCTCTCTGTCTATTGTCGGCATCCACTGTTCGAAGCAGGTAATCTGACCTTTGACCTATTTATAGGCCTATACTAAAAAGCAGTGATTGGTTAGTGATCAGTTAAGCAAGTAGTGTTTACGCGTGTGAGGAGAGTGTGTGACCTGGTGAAAAAGTGTAGCATTTTCATTGGTTGTGTTTGGAAAAGGACAGCAAGTCACTTCCTGTCAGATTTTTGTGTTTTAGGGAGAGAAGAGTGTGTAGTGTGTTTTATGCAATTGAAAACAGAGTGAAAGGCTGATAAATAGCTCATGGTCTTGGAGATTTGGTGTGTAGTTTTGCTCTTTAAATGAGAGGTTTCAACAGGTTTGACATGTAAAGGTTTTGTGTGTAAGTAGTTGTAAAAAACTGCAACCTATTATGAAGCCTTTTGTTTTCATCTTCTGCAAAGTAATTACTTAGGCGAGTTAGGCTGCCCTAATTTTAAACTCTTTAGACTTTTCAGGATTCATAAGACACTAGGTGTTTCATAATGTCAAGGAAGAATTCTTCGAAGCCAGAATTTCGAGGATGCTACATCAAACTAATGTAACGTTAACATTATACCATCCACAGCATTATACTGATAGCTTTCTCGTCTTTTCTGACAGGGACTAAGGAACAAACGGAGACGTTCATACGTCTACGTGTAGGCAGCAAGCAGCTGTTTACCAGGGGGAGGGACACCACTGCGAACGGATATCGGTGAGAAGCTACACTCTTGTTTAATGTTCACAAGTAATAGCTGTGTAATCTGCTTTTTATTCCCCCCCTCATTCACATAGGCTTATTTTGGAGATGATGGGGATCGGAGGGAGGGTCTCCCACACCCAGGCCAAGAAGAAGTGGGACAACCTAAAAACGAAGTGGGAGATATTGAGATATTGCAGGAGTCCCTGCCTTATTGCCTCGATCCAAGGGGACAAACCAGGGCCAAGCGCCGCACAAGAGGTAGAGGAAGGGATTGATGAGGAGGAGGAGGAGGAGGAGGAGGAGGAGGACAAGGGAGAGAGTGGATCCATTCCTTCAACTCATCAAGGACGACATAAAATATCAGGGAGAGGCAGATGAGAGGAGGGAAGCAGAGGCCGAGGTCAAAACGTTTTCTTTTTTACTGTTGGAGAGGTTGGCGGAAAAATAAAAAAATAAAGTAAATTAAATGTATATTTTTTAATTATTCAATATAAACTGTCTATGTCCATTTAAAAAAAAAACTTATTGTTCTTTAGACTGCAGTAGAGAAAACTTGGTAAGTAACAAATAACTAGCATGTGAAGCCTAGAATAATGTACTGAACAATATCTTCACCCTTATTTACGTTTTGTGGTTAGGTATTCCAAGCTCTACAAAAACATTATTTCATCTTGGTTACAAAAAAATATTTATTTAAACATTTATATATTGACAACTGTATACATGAAGCAAAACATTAATTCAAACAACATTCTCATATCTACAACCATATACAACAACTTAAACATTTACAACTATATTCAACAACTTAAACATTTACAACTATATTCAACAACTTAAACATTTACAACTATATACAACAACGTAAACATTTACAACTACATACAACAACTTAAACATTTACCACTATATTCAACAAGACCAACAACAGAACAACAACAAGCGGCCATCAGCTACAGCTGCCGGGGCTGCTGCTGCTTCAAGACTGCAGACAGAAGAAGAAAGTTTAGGTTGGACCAGTGGTAATCCAATCTGTCCTGTAAGATGATAATTGTATCTAATGTATCTAAAACAGTTGCAGTATATTTAATCTTGTATCAAGAAGGTAAATAAAATGTACTTAATGTACTAGTAATGTACTTTATTATGGAACTGACCATAATAAAGTACATTAAGTTAATTTAATTTACCTTCTTGACTGTGTATGGGTGTTTACCAATGGTGTTGTTAAATGACTTTTCATATGTTGGTTACAGCGTTACAGTAGTTTAAGGATAATTGCTAGCTAGTAACTTTGAAGTATGTTATTTGTCTTAATAGTCATAGAAACAAAAACGTTCTTTTATGTAATAAAATAATAATTCACCTGGGAAAAATAGTTACGGTCCAGAGGTGTCCCATGCAGTGCAGACACCTCGTTTGGTGTGATAAGGGCCAGGTGGAAATACAAAGGTGGAGGGTAAGTCCCCCTAGTGTAGCTGGGGCTGTTCTTCAGGATGCATGCATCATGCACGCAGAGGTGTCAAGTAACTAAGTACATTACTTAAGTAGACATTTTGGGTATCTATACTTTACTGGAGTAATTATTTTACAGGAGACTTTTTACTTCTACTACTTACATTTTCATGCAATTATCTGTACTTTCTACTCCTTGCATTTTAAAAATATTTCAGTTTGGCTTGTTTTTGTTCATTGGGGCAGTGGTAGCCTAAAGCTTACAGAAGCGAGCTTGTGACCGGGAGGTCAGCGGTCCAATCCCCAGACCGACAGTATAAAAATCTGGGAGGGAAAAGTGAAAGAGCAGCGCTTGACCCCCATGCTACACTTTTTCACCAGGTCACACACTCTCCTCACACGAGTAAACACTACTTGCTTAACTGATCACTAACCATTTGTTGTTGTTTTTAACGTGCTAGTAAGGATTGTGAATTTAATTGCTAGTTCAGTCATTTCATTGCCCAGTAATTCAGAGCCCATTTTCCAGTTTTTGATGTGATAAAATCTCCAGCATGTGATCAAGAGACCACCCTATCCTGTCTGACCATTGTAGCTGGAGAAACAGAAACATTGAACCTGACATGATTTGAACACGCAACCTTCTGATCTGGAGTCAGACGCGTTACCGTTGCACCACAGAGTCTGAAATCCAGTTTACCGGACTGGTGACAAGTTCAACACTGGGGGGAGACATTGATTAAAAACATTGTAGTAGTCAGTTTAAAGGTGAGTTATAAAGGCTATTTTCAGGTTCATACTTGTATTTTGTGTTTCTTCTAGGACATGTTTATATACTTTGATATTCAAAAGACACTTTATGCCCAGTCTGCTCTCATTGGTCAGTGTTTCCAGGTCTCTGCATCATTGGCATCTGAAGCTTTTAATCCAAAAACTAAACAACCAGACAAGTTCCAGCAGGAATGTGATCTGAAATTGGGGAGAAATTAACATTATGTGTGTCTACAACAACTACATGGAAATGTTCTCAAAAGCAGCTCATTAGTGCAGAATCAGAACATTATTTATTGCCAAGTCACACTTATAATTTATTTTTCCTTGGTAGTTGGTCAAAACATAAACATTTAACATTGATATGAAATAAACAGTAAATACAGAAACAAATATGTACAATATAACTGATAGATGTATTTTAAGTACAACAATTTGATAACTGTTTAACACTGAGAAAAAAGAGGCTGTATAAATTAGTGCAGGATGTGCAAATGTTTATGATATATAGATCTCATGTGTTGTTTGAATGATATAGAAAATTAGTTCCATTCAGAAAGCCTGGGAGAAGAGGAAAAAAGCTCTTTATCGAGATGATCTGTAGATGAGGATTTGTTTGTATATAATGTGTGTGTGTGTGTGTGTGTGTGTGTGTGTGTGTGTGTGTGTGTGTGTGTGTGTGTGTGTGTGTGTGTGTGTGTGTGTGTGTGTGTATATATTTGTATTCATGTATTTCTCTGAATGATTTGTATATGCGACTGGAAGACGTTTTCTAAATAAGTTTGTGTTTGTTAAACTAACTAACTCTAGAATCAGTCCAACATGGCAGGGCAGAAGGGCCATGGCCTGTTTTTTTTCTGAAATTCATCAATCAATAAATTATTTATTGCTAGTTGTTGGTGTTCATTACTGAATCTATACTGTATTACTGACTTAGCATTACCGGGAGGTCATATAGTAGCGATGAATGTAGTAACGAATGTAATAATCAGTCCTGCTTTATTTAGGTACCAGTGGTTTCCCCAGATTTGAAAGCGCTGCTCAAACAGTCAACAGTTTGTCTATTGTGCAAAGACTGTTATCGTTTCTCCGTTTGATCATGCTGACTGGCAGGGTGTTCCGCAAAATTCTGTAACACTTCAGTCTTCCTATGGCCCTTTCCACGTGGATTCTCACTCGTGACATTTTTCTAGAGTGTGTCACCTCTAATCCTGTCAGTTGTTTTCTTCCCTTTGTAGATGCTGGTAAGTGGAGACGGACACATTTGGTGGCAAAGTATTCAGGAAAATTGAAGCCTCGATCAGCCATTACGTGGTCTCCTTGTTCAAGAAGGTCAATCAACCCAGAATTCTTTGTTATAACCTTGTCACTAGCACGACCCCCCCAGACTCTTGATAAAAATGTAATAGCCCCTGTTGCACTAATGCCAATTAGGAACTTCACAGTATTATGTGACTTGTAGGTGATTGCTCGTGTTTGCAAACTAGTTGGCCTCTCAATGAACACTTCACTACAGTCTATTATACATCTGACATGTTGGAAAGCTGTAGTCTTGAAAAGGGTGGGTAGATTCCTTCTGATATCTTTTCTGGATGGCCACCGGACAAGGCATTGGAACTCTTTAGCCATTACCTCGAGCCATTCATGGAAGATGTATGAGACATTTCCACAACTCACTCTGAAGCGAAAAGCTAGGTCTTGATGAGTTAAGCCTAGACGAAGCTTCATCAGGACCACAAGAAACTGCTCAGGATGGGTAAGTATGGTTGATGATGCATTCCATTTTGTTGTCAGGTAAGTGAGAAGGGTGAAAAACACAGAGGCAGATGGTAGACCGGTGTAAAAATGAGCGTGCTTGTCATCATTTTAAATAAAATCGGATTTGCTACCAGACAATCTTGTAGGTGTTTTTCTTGAGATTCCAGTTTCTTCTCCAGTTAAGCCAGTTTTCTCTTCAATTCACTGTTTTCATTTTGTAGCTGGTCAATGTCTGCCATTGACAGATCTGTACCCACCACAGCAGTGCATTCCTCTTCATGGTCAACATGGCTGACCTCTATGGAAGGTGAATCGATGGACACAACTAGAGATCATCTACCCTGGCTTCTCTGGTACCTCTCCAACTTCTGGGAACCATGGATGTCTTCTTTGTGTGCAAATATTGACGGAACATAATCTGGGTGACATAGGTCCACTGATGGTGCACCTAAAATAAAACAAGTGACAGAAACAGTTAGTGTTGACAATACTGTACATTGCTGAGCATCATACATTCCTGGCATAATCCATATATGGTTACATGTACTGTACACCTGTGTACATGTTCATTCCTGTGTAAAAAGTGCACTCTTTCTCATGAGACACAAACTGGGTCTAGAGGGCAGCATACTGGAGCAATTAAATTGCTGTAACTTTAGGTTATTTATTTGTATAGCGTATATTGATGGAAAAACAATGTTGCTCTTATGTTTTGGGTAATCTTTCTTAGGTTACCACAACAGAAAATACTCGGGTAATGTAACGCTGTCAAGTAATTGGAAACGGGTGTCACAATACTAGTCAAAATGTAGCTAAAGCTGTCATCTAACGTTACAACAGTTTAGCTAGGTAGCTACAATCAATTTAGTGAAGTAATTTAGAACTATTGCAGGTTTTTTTTTTTACTGGTAGCTAGCTATCACTTAACACGAGTTTGTTAGCTGAAACGAAGTCCTTGAACTCTTGCCTGGCTGCCAAGCCTCTCTTCGCACAGCGGTGATCCATGCTCGCCATCTCCCCTCTTCTTTAGGAAACCGAAACATTTTTATTTTGGAGATTGCGTTTGTTCCTGAGGTCAGGTTGCACCCAACAGCGCAACAACCCGGACCCAACTTCAGTCTGCTCATCAGTCTTGCTTTCACTGCGTTTGTAGTCGGTGCCATATTCACCGGCAAAACCTAGCTAAATAGTAAACAAACGCAGCTGGACCGGAAGTTAACTTTGGGCCAGACGCATCACCATGACAACTCCGAGCGTTTGCTGAATCCGTCTATACATTGAAACAAGTGAGACATTGGAGGCCTTTAAATACAGCGCAATTCCATTTTAATATCTGTAGGCAGCGGTGTGGCTGCGAGACTGTGAAGCTGGAAGATGTAGCTTCTGAGGTGGGCGTTGATAGAGTGTAGTATCTGATACTACCTCTCTCTATCTCCCCGATCCCCAGCCATAGTTGCTGCATTATGTAGCACGTCTGGAAGCTGAGTCTCAAATCTGCCAAGCTGCTTGTGTTTTTAAATTGCTCAATGCTTCATAGATTTTTTTAAAGCTTTTACATAATACTTGACATTTGGCATAATGCAGATAATAGGCGACCTAGTTTAAAGGGATACTTCACCGATTTAGCATTCAGCTTTGTATCAGTAGAAACCCGATAGTATTTCTGAATGACCGTGCCTCCCTCCCTCATGTCCCCCTGAGACGAGAGATCTCTGCATTTGGGGCCTGGAAAAAATCTTCCGATGACGTAAAATGACGATTTTTGCGTCATCGGAAGATTTTTGGGCCAGAGGCAAAGGACTACAGCCAGTAGTAGGATCTACTTCCGTATGTTTTCAACACGCCCACAGGGGGTTGGACTGCCGAGTCTGGCCGAGGTATTCCGAGTGAAAACGACTGTCAGCCATCTTGAATCTTCGCTAAACAGGCTCTCGGTTTTCAGCAGAAAACATTTACAACAATTATCTGCATTCAAACTACCGGACGTGTGTACCACCGGGATACATCGGTACAGATCGGAGAATATGCAGGAAACGTTATTACAGACGCAATACTCGGCACACTACGCGAGCTTCGCCTGCACGGAGACCAGCGGTGTCGCTCAATGCCGCTAGCCGGCTGGGGGACATCCTCATCGGCTAGGTGGAAAGCTAACGCTAGCTGTCCACCTGTCCCATCCATCCTGCTTGCAAGTGTCTGCTCATTAAACAACAAGCTGGACTACATCCTCCTTCAACAAAACTCCCAACGTGATTTCAGTGACTGCTGTGTTTTTGTTGTTGTGGAAACATGCCTGAACAACAGTGTACCGGAACCGGGACTATCCAGCTACCAGGCTGCTCTCGCCGGCCCGTGGAGGTGGGCTGTGTTAAACGGACTGGTGTAGAAATAAAATCCAACTAGCTACTGCTAACTGCTGGTGGAGTGTCCGCTCATTTAGACCACAAACTGGACTACATCCAACTTCAAAGAAACTCCCAACGTGAGTTGAGAGACTGCTGTGTTTTTGTTGTTGTGGAAACATGCCTGAATAGTGTACTGGACTGTCCAGCTACCAGGCCTGCTAGCCCTCCGAGCTAGAGATGCTCTGTCGCCAGGTAAAAGAGGTGGGCTGTGTTAACACCAAGTGGCGCAGAAATGTGGTGATTTGTATCCATTTAACTGCTAACTGCTGGTGGAGTTTGTGACTGTTAAATGCCGACCATTCTACATTGCACGCTAATTCACGGCTGTGTTTATGCTCGGTGTTTACAGCCCACCAAGCGCTAATGCTAGTATGTGTTAGCTGCACTTTACGGAGCCTATAAAGTGTGTGTACTAAATGTAGCCTGTTTCGTATGTCGTTTTTATATAATGTCGTTGAGTCACGATGAAACGTTGTTTCATGTATATGGTTGAAATAAAACACGCTTGAGTTGAGTTGAATGCCTCGGTCTGTCTGTGAAGCGGTAGACGTGGCTTGGGAGTGGACTCAAAGCAACGAAGCAGGTGCATTCTGGGATTTGGTGTTTTTCATCCATATAAGACCAAAACACATTTTCTGGCTTTTCTCGGCCTAGAAGGCACCAATTTAAAAAAAAATTTCACATTTCTACTACATAAGTGACCCAATTTAAAGATATATTCAGCTTTCCAGCGGTGAAATATTCCTTTAATTATCTGGTGTCTGTTGGGAGACTTGTCTCTATATGACCCGACGCCTATGTGGAAGCCAGTGACAGCTTATGAAGTTGCAGCATTATAAACGCTGTCCAAGGTGCTGAACAAGCTGCATTTTTTTTCCTGCATATTTAGTAATTATTATCTGGACGCAAGTTCGAATCCCAGTTGGGGCAATGTCTGTGATGCATTATTAAAGATAAATAGGTATTTATTAGTATGTTTTTAATCTTTAGTCAAGTAAATACCTTAAACAAAATATATATATTACTAAATACTAAAATACTATATATGCTAAAAATATATAATACATCAAATACTTGACTTCCCTTATATTACAGTTTTCTTAGTATGTGTAACATTACAATTTCTTAAAACCTTTGCATTAAATTATACACATTTTACTGTTCTCTTAATGTTATGCACTTATTAATGAGACATGTAAATATTGGTTAATGTAATGTCTTGTTTATTAAATACAACAATGAGTTTAAACACACCAAGCCCCATAGTGCAAGGTCACACATACACAAAACAAAATATGTAAAATAAATATGAAATGGGCAAGATATACACTATATACACACTAAACATCCCCCCCCCGGCCCTCCCTCAATGTCCGTCATTTTCCCTTTTCGACCTCCCACCTCAGTTTTTCTGACTTATAAAAGGCAGACTCCTGGAACTCTTTCCAGGTCATCTCCTTCTCCATTCCCTGGTCTTTGTAAATAGAAAAGACTTTAGCAGGGCAGTAAATGTACTTCCCTGCTACTCCAGGGGATCCGGTGTGAATATGAGGACTGTTTGGGCCCTGCTTCAGTTCCATTCTGCAAAACCGACACTTGCGACCTGTGGGCTGGGACTCCTCTGTGGTGGTCCTTTTCCTCTTTTGCTGTCCTCTGTCCTCCACCCTTTTCTTTGTGGCATCTAGTTCTTGCTGAAAGAACTCTGTCTGTGCAAAGTCATTAAATGGCATTTTTGGGTTTGTCAGACCTTCAGCACCATAGGCTTTAAAAACCTTAGTGGAGCAGTAGAAATACCTGACAGGGCCTTGCTGGTAAAAGAAGTGGATGGAAGAACCATCATTCTCATACCTCGACTTTGGCTGTGCCTTTTTTTGTTCCGGCTGTTGTTGCTGCTGCTTGTCCATTATGTTTTTAACTATAATCTCAATAGAGTCTTGAGTTAGAGGTGTGGCCAGGGTCTGCAATGGTGGTGGTGGATCAACAACTGCAGCAGGCATGGTAACAACTGGCACACTGGTAGTCGTATTCCCCTTGGTCAGAGAGTGCCAGAGTTCCTGCCTCTCTTGCAGTTTTTTCCGGGCTGGTGTTTAAAGAGGAGCTGTTGTTTAACAGTTTGCTGAGCTGCTTTAAATACTGTGCAATATGTAGGCTAGTTTGGTTGTTGGGTGGAGCATGCTGTTTGGGTCTATACAGTTGTGAACTAGACCAGCATAGTCCTGGTCTACAAGCTTGAGCATGTCCTTCTGGCCACGGTGTTTATCAAGCAGGTCGTCAATAGCCTTTTTCATAGGGGTTGGCCAGCGCTTGTGGTCCAACACAAACACCCTTCCACCTGTCTTCACAGGTCCAGTCGGAGCACCAGATGGTGAGGAAAGCAAGGGGAGAGACAGCCGGACTTCTGGTTTCTATAACAACAAAAGACAGAGTACAATAAGTCATTTTGGCCCCAAAAACAAACAAAACCACAAAACAATTCATACACTTGTATGGGTTAAAACTCACTTTCCAGTTGGTAAGTTTGTTTAGAAAATGGCTGATGGATGATTATGTTTATGTAAAAGTCTATTCAATAACACATGACAAAAGTTCTCATATTGTCTCCTCTCTAAGAAAAGAAAGATGTAACTCATTTAGAAAGGCTATTAATATGACTGAAACCTAGGCACTGCTACTGATACAGAAGTTTTGTCCACCACTTTGTCAAGTGTCAAATGTTTACCTGGCTCTGTCTGAGGCTCAGGAGTTGAACTTGGAGTCACATCTGGTTTAACAGCAGGAGGGCATGCAGCAAACTGAAACAGCTTGGCTGGTGAGCTGGAAGATGACTGAGGAAGCTCAGCCTGGGCAGTGGGTGGGCTGCTTTGAGGAGGGGGATTCGGGGCAGGTGTTAAGTCTGTCTTGCTCCTGTGCTTATCCCAGTCTAGAGGAACTGAGGCAACCAGGCTCAACATATTCCAACCCAAGCCTTCTCTCCAGTGTCTCTGCCAGTGAAATGAAAAGCTGCATACTCTTTCAGAGACTGCATTTAGTTCTGCCATTAAAGCTGGATCAAAGACAGTTGGGAGGTGAACATCTGGCTGTTTCAAGTCCACCAGGCACTGATAATTCCACCGTGCCACCCCTGTCATCCCCTGGGGTCGGAACGGCTCTGTGGAGACGCGTGTTCCAGTGACCCGCTGAGCCTGATGGAAATGGTATCCCTCTTGCTGTGAAGTGCCTCTGATGGGGATCCACACAGGAACTTTAGCACCTTCCCCCTGCACGTGGTTTAGCTGCAGTGTTCCTCCGTGCCTGTACAAGATTCCACCTTCAACCATCACTCAGGCACCCAGCATAGGATGTCTTCAGCATAGAGGGCTTGAAGAGAGGACCGCACGTTTGGATCAGTTGCGCGAGGTAAAAGTGCTGGAAAACTCCCTCGACTCTCTTGACGAGCTCCTCAGGCTGTGGAATTCTGGTCCTGCAGTGCTCACGAATGTGTGCCTTTGTTGGGTTGGCAGGCTGAATGCCACTCTTTAAGCCTCTGCAGGTCTTCCTGATCCACCACTGAAAAGGCTGCCGACAGGAACTGAGCAAAGGAACCGTATAGGGGATGATGCTCCGACACACACTCACGGAGGAACCGTCTCAAACAGTGGAACAAGTCCAGCTTGATAATTATGTTTTCATTGTAGTGGGATCTTGATGCACAGGTGTTAAGCAGGTCACCAGTATTGGCATCAGCAACAATGCCATTAGTAGTTGTCCAAGCATCCCAGTTCATATGCTCTCCTGTGTAAGATTCTGAAACCTTAAATGCTGCGCAGCAATCCCTGAAAGAAGAAACAGTATAGCCACAGTATAGCCATAATGTTAAAGCAGTGATATCAATCCCTATTTACACTTCAGTGTATTCAGTCATAAAAATAAAATAAAATGTGCTGTACCTTCATACATGGGCTTCAGTGACTTTTCTGTCTCAGACTGCACCATCACCCATGAAAGGATCATCCAGTTCTCATTCATGACTGCATATGATGACATGGTCCCAGATGAAAAGGTGACCTTCCTAGCAACTCTCCGTGTGTGGTCTGAGCGAAAAAGGTGGGAGGTGCCCTGGAAGGCAGCTTTGTGATAGCACCCTCCTGGTGTTGGTGTTCATGCACGTAGGCAGTCAGTTAGGTAGTGTGCAGACACAGAGATCCCGTTCCAGCCATCTGAATCCCCATACTCTAAACGGAGCTGGCTTGGTTTCCTGTCTTATGAACTGAGTGATGGTTCTTAGGTCATACTTTCCTGCCTCCCCATCCATGATGTTC
Organism: Perca fluviatilis; assembly: GCF_010015445.1. Taxonomy (NCBI): domain Eukaryota; kingdom Metazoa; phylum Chordata; class Actinopteri; order Perciformes; family Percidae; genus Perca; species Perca fluviatilis. Next base: position 22,017,634 of record NC_053120.1, read on the forward strand.
TGGCAGGTAAGGAGGAAGGCCAGGTGAGCACGTTCATATTTCAGGTGCATCATCTCCATGATCTGCTTTGCCATGTCGGTGGGTGAGTTGCCTGTGCGCCTGAGCTCGTCCATTACGGATTTACAGATGGCCTTCTTGTAGGTCAGCATTGCCGGCAACAGGTTTGCGAACCTCTTTGGTAGTTTTTCCAGCCACAGTGGATTGTCAGCATACCACCTTTTCTGGCAAACTTTACAGCACAGCCTGGATGAAAAAGGTAGTACTGTCCAGTGATGCCAACAATCACACAAGGTTTACGTCAACACCTGCAGAGGCACCCCGGGGGAGCCAACCTTCAATGCATGGCAGAGTGTCGTTGTTCCTCAGCCTGCCATTAAGTCATTCTCTGGCTTCCATATAAAAAGGGATGGAGCTGAAAGTACTCTGGGGACGGAAGATCAGAAATGCTGTCAATGAATTCTGGCTGGGGAGGGAAACGCCACAATGACACAATTTTCATGGGGTTGCGCACAGGAATGGAGCCCGGCCAGAGACCCATCGATTCCAGCTCTGTCTTCATCCAGATCCTCTGCTGGTGAGAACAGTTCCATCGTGGTCATAGCCAGGAAGCTGTGGAGGAGGAATGCTGGGGACCCTTGATGGCCTGGTTACTGGCTGACCTAGTAAGACAAGAATAATAAAAAGGCAAATTATTAAGATTTTGTGTTTGACTTGATTCTATCTTCATGAAACGCACACAATTCAAATAAAAAACATTAAAAAATGTACTTTGAGCTTTGTGTCCATCGTTATCTGCAGCCGGTGGACTGGGCTCTGCAGACGTATCGGAGTAATCACAAGTGTCTCTGACACTATATAGAATATTAAACATTTCATTATTATTTACAGGTAGTAAAAGTAAAAAGTAATATGACACTACACTTTACATCTACATTTTAGTCCCTGAAACTTAGCAGGCTGTACACTTAAATGCTGGCTTGTCTTAAAACTGTGGAACAGTATCGGATATACAACGATTAAACATATTTTAAAGGATTTGTACAGTTATGATGGACACAACATATGGAACAACATATGGATATTTTTAAAGATGCAAATACAGTTAAAATAATACACACCTGGAACTGTTACAGTTGTCTCTGTTGGCTGAGGACCTGCTGTTTTTGGCATCAGAAACCTCAGCTCCTGAGGAAGGGGCACAGGTCTCCTTACAGTTGGCAGGGCTTAGGTTGCAAGGAGGGAAGGACAACAACAAAATCAATAATTAGTTTATAACAGACAAAAGCATAGGACAGAAAGCTTTAAATGGATGAAGCAAAATACAAGTGCATTGCCCTACCATTGCGTGTTGCGGCTCTTCAATTTAGTTGTTCTAGACCGTAGCTAGCTGGTGGTGCTACAACAGAAAAAGTCTTTTCAGTCATTTATATTTTTGGCAAAATACAAAAAATTGTGTTAGTAAGTTAAGGCATCCATCTTTTACTTCACCTGCTTATCTCAGTCTTATATAGTGAAACAGACTGTTTCTTATAATAATATATAAAGAATATGTTCATTCATACACATTCATTTTTTTAAAGGATTAATATTTAGTAGTCACTCATTAGAATTTAGCCTAAGCGGGGGAAGCAACATAACACACATATGTACCGTGCACTCAAGTGTTAGTAACCACAGCAGTTTTAATGCAGTATATATTTTCATCCACATAAGCAAAAGACTAATACTTACCCTCATCATGACTGGTTTCAATTCATAGTCACTAGGACAATAGGTAGAACACCAAAACACAAACATGACCAGAACATGGTCAACATGAGACGAAAGCTTTTAAGTCATGCTTCATATTGGGATGAGAATTCATGGTCCCAGAGTTTTGGTTAAGAACCTCCTATCTGTTCCAGAAGCATGTGGTGGTCTGGCAGTTGATGATGCTGGTGCAGAAACAGCTGTAAAACAGAACAAAATGATATACAGTATATAACATATACTATATAGAACACATGATTAATATCAAACAGGCTGAACTTTAAATCATTAAGAATCTTCAGGCAGTAAAAACAAACAAATAAAAGACAACAAATGTTAACTCACAGCTTTGCTCATGTTGCTTGGTAGGAGAAATGCTCAGCATCACTCTCTCCAGCTCTTCATCTTCATCCATCACTGTGATGCAAACAGACAAACATTACTATTAGCTACAATGACAGCATGTACATCTTTTTGACAAAACAAAGGAAAAACAAGACCCACCCATGGCTTCAGCAGGAGCATTTGACGTATGTGTCATCAGAGAAGAGCCAGAGGGTGGTGAGGGCAGCTTCTTCTGCAGGTATTGCTGTAGCTTGTGCATCCTTGTCCCTGAAGCACAGCATTTTTTTCAGTATAAAGGCTGCATAGCCATCATCCCTGCTGTCCCAAATCTCTCGCCAGGTGTTGTTGGCACGAGAGCCAAACCCAACCAGCTGGTCATCTTCGGGTGCTCCTACTGTCACAACTTGTGGCCGTGCCTCATAGTCAAGAAGAGACTGGATTTCTTGAAAGCTGAGGGCATAGTTCACAAATGACAGTAGGCTGTCCTGCTGTGCCCCTCTGCTATAAACACTCCTGCAGCCTCCTCCTTCATCTTGTTCCTGATTAGGTAAAATGGTATACCCTACACCCTATATCATTTTTGGCGAGCCCGACAAGGACTTCCTCTTGTATTTCCCAAACTGCAGGATGTATTCTCCAGCCACCTCAGATTTATCTGAGGCATCCCCACCTCTCTGACGGACGACACCGAGTGCATTTTGCCTGACCAGCTCCTCCCTTACAGGTGCAGACTTGTCCTGGAGAGATGGGTTGTCTTTAATGACTTTTGCAGAATTAGTAGGATCCTGACGAAGATACCCCAGAGGTCCCTTGCAAAATGTAACTGCAATTCTCCCGGGAAAAAACATTTGTTTGCGCATTGTACCTGTCATGAAGAAAAGTCACGTAATTAGTATATTATTATAACATAGACATTGACTGTTTTCATAACAAATGCTAATAGGTAGGGTCTCAATGAAGTGAAAAAAATAGGTTTACATCTCAGCCTTTGCATATTCATACTGTTTTTGTCTAGGGTTCGAAGATTTTTAAAAATACCAAATAGCTTTATTTCTTATTTTATATTTGATATTGTTGATGTTTTTGAACTTGATTAAGTGCCTGCCTTTCTGTATGTCTTGACAATGAGCTCTGTGTTTGTTAAGTGAGACTGTTAACCCTTCAAAGATAGACCCCCTGTGGGTGAAACCCTTTGACCCACCAACAGGAAAGAACTCAAAGGGGAAGGGAGCTCAGCTTTTAGTGAGTAGTCACACCTTAACCTTCATGAGAACTCAATTGTTGACTCAAGTAACATCAAAGTGTTCAAAAACACCCAGAAAAATAGTACATTATAGATAGAATATAAATGTATATGATGTAGCCTATAAAAAAAATAAAGCATACATAATATGTAGTATGTTGTTAACAGCATTACCATATTCTGGTGTTCTCTGAACAGTGTAGAAATACTTTGCTACAAGTAAAAGTCCTGCATTCAAAATATACTAAAAGTACCAAAATTGAAAATATTCATTATGCAGTATGGCTCATTTCAGAAATACATCTATATTACTAGATTGTAATTAGTGATGTAATAAATGCATATCACTGTAATGTTGCAGCTGGTAAAGTTGGAGCTGATTTTAACTACTGTATCTACAGTTGGGTAGTTTAATTTATAACATAATAATGTATGTGTTGATTAATAATAACCTGCAAAGTAACTTGTAAATAAAGCTGTCAAAAAAGAAAAACATGTAGAGCAATTAAAAAGTAGGCTACATATCCCTCTGAGATGTGACATTAAGAGTATGAGAAGCAGTGACGTTACATTACAGTAGGCTACTTAAGTAAATGTAGGCTAACGTGACTTAGTTTTACTGCGGTCAAGCCAGCCTCCACTTCGAAATGAGCGGTCAAACTAGCCACCCCTATATTTCGCGGTGCGCGTATACACTTGCTATTACGGTGACACCGTCAAAACTAAAAACAGGGAATTTTCTGACGAAGGCAATTTCCCATTCATTTATTCTGTCTGCCTGCCTGTCTGTCTGTCAGAAAGAAAGAAAGAAAGAAAGAAAGAAACAAAGAAACAAAGAAACAAAGAAAGATTTTAGCACACCTCACAACCTGTCACTGCATCATATGCTGAATTCCAAAATAAGAGCCCCCCCAAAACTCATATATTAGCTGTTTTGTCTACACATTCAGAAAATCATAAAAATTAAAAGTCCTAGCTTCCACAGACCAATTTCACCTCAGATGGATAGGACACCTTCTCAAGGTGTCAACTACAATGTTTCAGGACATTCTGATGTTGTTTTCCAAAATAAGAGCCCCCCAAAACTCATCTATACGCTGTTTTGTCTATACATTCAGAAAATCATAAAAATAAACGTCCTAGCTTCCACAGACCAATTTCACATCAGATGGATAGGACACCTTCTCAAGGTGTGATCTACAATGTTTCAGGACATTCTGATGTTGTTTTCCAAAATAAAAGCCTGTCAAAGTCTCGAATATGAGACAAATTAGATATGATTTTGGATTCAATTTAAAAGGAAATGACCTGTTATCAAACAATAAATCCACTTCAGGGTTATATTACACGACCCCATGGTGTGACTCATTAAGTATCAAGACATTCTGATGTACAGTTTCAAAATAAAAGCCTGTCAAAGTCTGAAATATGAGACAAATTAGATATGATTTTGGATTCAATTTAAAAGGAAACGCCCTGTTATCATATACTAATTCCACTTCAGGGTTATAGTACACGACCCCATAGTGTGACCCAGTAAGTATCAAGACATTCTGATGTATAGTTTCAAAATAAAAGTCTGTCAAAGTCTCAAATATGAGGCATATTTAGGCTAGGGACAAATGGTCAAAAAGGGCTTTAGTTTTTGAGATACCCCTACTGGAGGTAGAACTAAACCCAACAATGTTTTCTCATCCCTAGGGTCTCCCATATATGAAATTTATTCTTGGCTAAAGATATTTTACTGCTAAGATTGTTAAATTAACAGATATTGTTACACAACCCAAAACCAAAGAAGGACTAAAATATAGCCTGTCCGTATGGGAGTTAAGGCATCTTAACTAATGCAGATCAATCACACAAGCTCTGAGAGCCTACTAGAAAAGACTGGATGTGAATATCATGATGTATGGAATAAATAGAGACCTATAAACACATACCTAAAATAGGCGAACATGCAAAAAATTAATATCTATGCAGAATGTTTTCATTTACTTTGTGGTTACTTTGCCAGGGATTATAATAGAAACACATATGATTTCTTGTTGGAAAAGTGGAGTTGTGCTTAATCCAGCAATACCAATTGTGTAAATATAGCATGACAAATCAGTGGGTTCTTTCACTCAATGTATGATGTGTCCAAAATGAAAGAAAATGGAACACTGACATAATTTAGTCTCAAGTCCAAAGCCCATTATCAGTGGTATCATATGGCACCTTGTACTATACATTCCATATGGAAACAAAGATTGAAATCGAAAGATAAGACATGGCCTTAAGAAAAGATTCGTCCCTATCTGATCGCTCAGAAGCTTGGAGCAGTGCTTTGTGAGTGTTTACCTGCATGCCATGCTCACAGGTTGTAACACCACAAGCAGTTTGTACAGAATTGGGAAGGCCACTGCCCTCACAAGACTGAAGACCCATCTTTGTAAGTTACAGGCAATTACTAAATGTGGACTCTCTGGTAGCCTGGAAGAGGCTTTGCCTGTGGCAAGAAGGTATGCCCTCCTTCTGTATGGCCAAAAGAAAAAGGTGGATGGACATCCTTTTTCCAGCCTGGATGTGCTGAGGTACAGATTAGCATCTACCACAGATTCGTCAGCAGCAAATCTACCCCCAACAGAAGAAGCTTTCCAGCATGTCTTCATGCTTTCCAGCTTTCCAGAATGTCTTGATAATTACTGGGTCACACTATGGGGTCGTGTACTATAACCCTCAAGTGGAATTATTCTTTGATAACAGGGCGTTTCCTTTTTAAAGTGAATCCAACACCATATGTAATTAGTCTCATATTTGACATTTTGACAGGCTTTTATTTTGAAACTACACATCAGAATGTCTTGATACTTAATGGGTCACACCAAGGGGTTGTGTACTATAACCCTCAAGTGGAAATAGTCTGTGATAACAGGGCACTTCCTTTTAAATTGAATCCAAAATCATATGTTCTATGCCTCATATTTGAGACTTTGACAGGCTTTTATTTTGAAACTATACATCAGAATGTCTTGATACTTACTGGGTCACACTATGGGGTCGTGTACTATAACCATCAAGTGGAAATAGTCTGTGATAATAGGGCGTTTCCTTTTGAAGTGAATCCAAAATCATATGTTCTATGCCTCATATTTGAGACTTTGACAGGCTTTTATTTTGAAACTACACATCAGAATGTCTTGATACTTACTGGGTCACACTATGGGGTTGTGTATGATAACCCTCAAGTGGAATTAGTCTGTGATAACAGGGCGTTTCCTTTTGAAGTGAATCCAAAATCTTATCTAATTTGTCTCATATTTGAGACTTTGACAGGCTTTTATTTTGAAACTGTAAATCAGAATGTTCTGAAACATTGTAGATAACACCTTGAGAAGGTGTCCTCTCCATCTGAGGTGAAATTGGTCTGTGGAAGCTAGGACTTTTATTTTTATGATTTTCTGAATGTGTAGACAAAACAGCGTTTATATGAGTTTTGGGGGGCTCTTATTTTGGAAAACAACATCAGAATGTCCTGAAACATTGTAGATCACACCTTGAGAAGGTGTCCTATCCATCTGATGTGAAAGTGGTCTGTGGAAGCTAGGACTTTTATTTTTATGATTTTCTGAATGTGTAGACAAAACAGCTAATATATGAGTTTTGGGGGGGCTCTTATTTTGGAATTCAGCATATCATGCAGTGACAGGTTGTGAGGTGTGCTAAAATCTTTCTTTGTTTCTTTGTTTGTTTGTTTCTTTCTTTCTTTCTGACAGACAGGCCGGCAGACAGAATAAATTAATGGAAAATTGCCTTCGTCAGAAAATTCCCTGTTTTTAGTTTTGACGGTGTTACCGTAATAGCAAGTGTATACGCGCGCCGCGAAATATAGGGGTGGCTAGTTTGACTTCAGGTACATCGGCCACACATGGCCATCAAACAGTGTACTGTCTTGTACTGAAGATAATAACACAGAAAATGTGCACTTGCCATAATAGGAATATGGGGGAAAATCAGCTGGAGTCAATGACTACAAAAAGGTTAAATGTGAGAATTTATTAAAAAATAAAGGGTAAACATTAGCAATAACATTTTTGTGTCCACTCACCTTCTCCTTCTCTTGTACTCCTCATAGGAAACCGTGATGTAATAGCTCTTCTCGAAAACATCCAGCAGGGAGAGAGAAAAAGTTCAAGAAAAAAAAAAAAAATTAGTAAAAGGAGTATAGTTATGCAACTGCTTATACCGTCTCTTATCTATATACTGTATCTGCAGCATGATTGACATTCACCCCTAGTATACCGAGTACCGAGACTACCCAGCAGTCAGCTTTAAGAACAACTCAGGGAGTCTCTTTCTGCTGAAACCCTTATCTTTAACTGCAGGACCTGCTTGATGGGGTTTGTGTACATGTACCAATGTAAGCATGCAAAAGTACCACGTGACACCAAAGCCAAGCTTCCAATCTCCGTTGTCATGAATTTCACGTGAATTTAAAAATACACAATATGATTTTCCACAGAATAAATTGTACAATAAGCAAATAGACACAAGTGCTAACTACTACAGCTTGGTGGTATAACGATATATCGACAAACGATAAAAAAGACTATCATATATATGTTGCTACATCTTTTTTATTGCAATGTCACAAAACCAGCAGTGTAACTGTGTTTGGTCGACGCTTTACACACACTCAGATTAGGCCTGTAGTGGGTGTAAGTGGCATGTGGGTGGTCTCTCACAGCGTAAGCACTAAAGATCTTTCAGCCAGTGACACTCCTCTGTCCCGAACTCTTTGGCCACACAAAGTTAAAACATCCAACGTGATGGACACCATAAATGAACACTGGCTTTAGTTTCCATCAAAGTTGCTTAGTTTAAAGATACAGGTAGAGGCCTGTTTGTTTCCCAGATATAACCTGGACATTTAGTGGGTAGAGTGAAGAAAAAGTCACTGTACTTAGAATTGTATAGTTTCAGAAGGAAATATTTTACTTATATTTTGCTGCAAAATTAATGTTGAATGGTAAATGGACTGCCCCTGTGTTGAGCTTCAGTGTCATGCTCAAGGACACTTTGACAAGCCGGGGGTCCAAATACCAAACTTGCAAATAATGGAAAACCTGCCCTATGTGATAATGAATTTGATTCAGCGTTATAGATTAAATCACCCAACAGTATATAGAAACGTTTTGCATGGTTCTGTTATTTCATCACTTGTTATTTAATGATATAACAGTGATAGTCATTTCGCCACCCCAATCAGTACTTTTGACACGGAAAGTACTTTTTGTTTTTCTTTACTTGTAATTGAGTATTTGTACTCAGATAATTTGCTTCAGTAAAATTAGCAATGCAACAATGTTAAAATATTCGACTTAACTCAAATATGCAACTTAAAATCCTGCATTCAAACTCGTACTTCAGTAAAAACACACAGGTATTACAAGTATACATAACTGGTTTTGTACATAAGATCTAAAATTAAGATAAATACAGTAAAGTGGGGTGGCCTCTAGCTCCCCCAGTAAGAGCGCTCACCCCATGTAGGCTGAGTCCTTTGCAGCGGCCTGGGTTCGAATCCGACCTGCGGCCCTCTGCTGCATGTCATCCCCCATCTCTCTCCCCCTTTCATGTCTATCCACTGTCACTATAATAAAGGGAAAAGCCCCAAAAAATAATCTTTAAAAAAAAAAATACAGTAAAGTAATAACATACAGTAGCCTACATGACCTGACAGGGGGCGGCTGTGGTGGTAGCGGTCGTCGATTGGAAGGTCGGTGGTTCGATCCGACCCCCTGCTGTCACATGTCGAAGTATCCTTGGGCAAGACACTGAACCCCAAACTGCTCCCGATGCTGCACGCTCGATGTGTCAATGTGCGGGAATGTTTATCTGATGAGTAGGTGGTACCTTGTATGGCAGCCACTGCCTCCGCCACCAGTATGACTTTGGGATTATATATGTCATATCTCGCGAGCATGATAAAACATGCTCACCAGCAAACTATATTGTTTCTACATGTTTATATGCTATCACACTGAGTGAGTTTTTCCATGTAGATAATAAACCTCAGTGTCCTATGACGCAGATTGAGAAGAAGTTTGTGACAAAGATTCTAGAATGAATAGCTGTGGATGTGGGGAGGGGCCCATAGAGAATGTCTTTCTACAGGGCCCAGAATTGTGTGCTACGCCCCTGTGTGCTTTAACAGCCATCACACATACTGCTGTAATTTTTAGCACCAGGAGCCCAGGTCAGTGTGGTTTACTCCACGTCCTCCTGCTACAGCGTCACAACAACCACCATGTCCCTCCATTTCCACGAGACACACACATGACAGATTATATGTACCCACAGCTGATGTCATTGGGAGCTAAAAGAATGTGTGTTACCGTAATACAGTAGGTGTCAATAATAGGAAGGGGAACATGTGCTAGTTATAAATGCACTGCTTTTCCAAATTGACAGGAGCTTCATGTTAACTGTTGCTCACTGCTGCTTCATAATAGAGTTTAAACAACTGGGACTCAAAATGACCCAAATCACCTCTCTTTTCTGACTGATTTTAAAGTCCAAATGACCCTTTGTTCCTCTAATGAAAGGTAACATTGTTGTCAATGTACTTTGGGAATGATGAGCTGCAGAATACATGCACCTGACCTGTTCTTTAGTTAGCTGTGGTATGATGAGCTGTTCGCACTAACTCTGTGACAGGATAAGGTATTCCCTCAGTCAGGTCAATCAAGTCAATTTTTTTGCCCAATATCATAAATTAGCCTCCCTTTACGAGGACTGACATACATACAATAGAGTTGTGTGTACAGAACAGACCAGCATAATGAAATGACAGTAGCTTCCTCAGGGGAAATGAGAACTTATTATAGCCTATTTATATGTAGAAACATATCGGCACGCACCTCGGGCCTCATGCGCTGTAAATCTAGTGCTAACAGCCTAAATCTCATGGTTAGTTTATGACCTACTCAGGCATCTACTTTTACAGTGTTGAAAAAACAAAGACAGAAATAGATATGTAACAGAGCCTTTCCTGTTTCTAAAACAGCTGCAAGCAAAATTGGCTCAGCCTGGATGTAGTGTCATATGGATTGTTTATATACTGTAGTTTATTAAAGGGGTGATAGAATGATAGATAGAATGCAAAACCTTTTTATTTTACCCTGTCATAGTTGAATAACGACAGTTCGGTGGGTAAATAGGACATACATAGAAGCTCAAAATCCCATTGACACCCCTTTACTATGAAAATGTCATATTTTGAAACTGCCGCTGATAACGGGCGAATCTCAACAAAACTGGAAGTTGACGTCAACCTCCCAAGACCTGTACCTTTGTCACGCCTGGCGGTGTATTAAGAGAACAGTCACAACCCAACATTTACATAGGCTACACAACTGGCCTGAGATCAGGTAGTCTTCTGAATCTAGCTAGGTCACGCAGATCTCTGCTATTCCATTACAAAATTCACTTCTGAAACTTTTTTATGCGAGAAATCAACTATGTAAAGCTCAAATATGGGCCGCTTTACGAAAATGGATGGCTAATTGCAAATTTTGTCCGAATGTGTGTCAGAGTTCAGCGCCGGTGCTGCCTGGGTTGCTGCCTCACCGCCCGGCCTGCCTTCCTTCACAGACCCCGGCCTGCTATGAGGTACTTGGAGCTCCGTCACGACTGGCAGGCCACAGCACTCTATACCCGGGCAAAGTCACCGTCTCTTGGGCTAATGGACAACCAAATGCCCCTGCCCTGACAGAGCTCCAGGGCCTGCAACTCCCCTCTTCCTGCTAGCTAAATGCCCGGTGTATGTGAGTGAGAGCGCGGTCAGCAAGCTTGTTACGCCAGCAATCTCTTACCACAGGTTTCAGTTAATCTTTTAATGTCTGTAATTATAATGTGTTGAGTTATTTAAACAAACGATTGGGGAAATAAACGCTGCTTGTCCGCGAGTCTCATTGATAGAGCCTGCGGCTGGATGTAGCTCTATCAATGAGAGCTAGCTAGCCTCCTCTTAGAATTCCTCTGAAATTCACAAATATTCATTAACTTGAAATCGAATACCGTGTTAGCTTTATAAGACATTTAGCTAGATGTTGTTACGCGTGCGTGACGAAATTCAAACTATAAATATACCGAATTACGCCGAAAATGAAGCTAACTATCCGTGATTTGTAGCTACACATAGCTAGGATTGAAGGGACAGTTGCAGCTAACGGAAGCCCTAATCTTCACAAATATTCATTAATTTGAAATCGGACACCATTGTTAGCTTTATAAGACATTTAGCTAGATGTTGTATACGCGTGCGATCGAAATTCAAACTGTAAATATACTCGAATTACGCCGATGTAGCTACAAATCACGGGTTACATCCAGCCGCAGGCTCTATCAATGAGACTCGCGGACAAGCAGCGTTTATTTCCCCAATCGTTTGTTTAAATAACTCAACACATTATAATTACACACATTAAAAGATTAACTGGAACTGTGGTAAGAGATTGCTGGCATAACAAGTTCACTGACCCACTCTCACTCACATACATGGGCCATTTAGCTAGCAGGAAGAGGGGAGTTGCAGGCCCTGGAGCTCTGTCAGGGCACCGGCGTTTGGTTGTCCATTAACGCAAAAACAGTGACTTTGCGCGGATATGGAGTGCTGTGGGCTGCCGGGACGGAGCTCCAGTTACCTCATAGCAGGCCAGGGTCTGTGAAGGAAGGCAGGCCGGCGGCGAGGCATCAACACAGGCAGCACTGGCCGCTGAACTCCCCACACAGTCTTACCAAATTTGCAGTTGGCCATCAATTTTCGTAAAACGGCCCATATTTGGGCTTTATATAGTTGATTTCTCGCTAAAAAAAAAGTCTCTGAAATATGAGACCTGCTGTCGAGTCTCCCATGTGTGTCTATGTAGTTTGCTCAAACCAATCAGCGCGTAGCTCATTCGGAATATTCATGAGTATACCATATTTGGAAGAAAAGCTCTTGTTCCAAATAAAGCCATATTCACAGGGTAGTTAAGGGCCCAATAAAATAGCATTCAGGCAATTTTCAGCCCAACCAATGTTACATACCCTATTAGGAGACCTTAAGGAACAGTGTAAAATACCCTATATAATCATTCTATCACCCCTTTAAAAGCAATTAAATGTCTTGCCAGTTGGATCTTGTTTACCATGACCAGTTGAAACTGAGCTACATGAAATCTACTGGCCCACCTTCTTAATCATTAGTCAACCTCTTGGGGGGCCGCCCCCCCAGCTCCGTAGGGGACCGCTACTCTTGATCCCTGGTGAGAATCAAATACCCATACCCAAGTACTAATTAATAGTTAGGTAGAGTATTGTGTTTTTCATTTAAGGGGAGAGTTGATGGGAAAAGTCTCAAAGCTATTTATTCTTTTAATCATCTTTTAATAACTTCTCTATATTATTATTTACTGCTTTTTACACCCCACCCAGCCATAGAAAAGAGGCAAAATAAAAGTTTGCCAGAGTAGCAAATGCACGTCCGTACATGCTGAAATTACCCCTAGACGATCTTCTCTAAATTGGAGAATGGTTGAGTCAGGGTGTAAAATTATCTGAATTCACACTAGTATCATCAATACCTGCAACAAGATGAAACTATCAACTTGCAGGTATGACAGTTATAAAGTCAGACCAAGGTAATTGGCAAAAAAAAGCCTTGGCTGGTTCAATAAGGTCAGTGTTCACACAGCTGCATACCAATATCAGTCCTGGTTACCAGTATTTCCAATTAAAGGCAATATGTGGCATTTAGGTGAGATAAAGAAATCTGTTAGCTCTTTATAAGTTCCACAAAAAAAAAAAAAAACAGAAAGATAGAATTATATCAAAATTTTATTTTGTAATGAAAATTACTTTGAATGTATGCATCTATTTACTGGATATTAACAGCAACTAATGCATTTATTTGTAGGAGAATGTGACAAATGGTCCAGTACAAGTCAGTGGTTTAACATAACAGTAATGCAGTAATGCTCTGGTTCAGCAATCACTTTAAAAAAGGAAAAACAAAAATATTGATCATCTGAAGACTATAAAAAATACAATAATTTAACATTGCTTTGTTTTCCTTAAAAACAAAAAATCAAATTACAAAAAAACTTCATAAAAAAAATCCGTGGGCCTATTTACAAGTTATGTACAGAGATGGAGAGTAGTCTTCCTGCTGCAAGAAAAACAGAAAACATAATTGTTAGACAAGTTTTTAATATATATATTTGTTTTTGTTTTTTTAAACTAGGACACCCCTAAATGTAAATTCTGTCAAATTGGAAACGGTCTTCTTACCTATAAACGGTTAAGCAGATTGTTCTGAATGTCCTCATACACCTGGTTGTAGATCTCCTCTTTGGACTTCAACCCATCCAGGCACTCTGCAACACATAAAAAGTTTATCAATTAATAAGGTGTTTAAAATCTTTCCTAAAAAAAAACTGTTGGAATAATTAAATTAGAAGCATGCACACACATACATTTATTAGGGCCAGGCATCGATTACAAGTTTTAATTATGAATTAATCACATGATTTCCCTGATTAATCGCGATTAATTGCATTGTTATACGCTAAATCCAATAATGAATTCAAAAGTAGTGTATAGCGCAATTTTATTTTAAATGTTCTGCCATATGAACGAAAGTGCCATAATATTTGTTCTGCGAACACTTAACATCAACATCAACTTAAACTGTGTTATCAAAGCAAATACAAAATTAAAGCTTATTGCCACTGCCAGGGCATTCATGTTATCCTGTTTGTTATATATAAAATAAAACTGCCCACAATATCCTGAGCCACAATAATAACATTAAAACTTTCTGAGATAACAGCAGAACATTTTTTTTTTCCTTTTATCAGGGAGTAGCATAAGCAGTCTATGTTCAGTACCAAATGTCCCTGTTAGAGTGAGGTGAAGCACAAACGTTTCAGCATAATGTCTCTCCTCCCCACTGTTATATATAATGCACCGTAACTCCCAGGTAATTATGGTTACCCAGTGATGTCCAGTAGTCCCCAGTGAGAGTAACACGTAAAGGGGTCGCTTTTGCGGTCCTCTCCTTTTCATACAACTTGTGTATTCTCCTTGTGATGGTGCGTCTTGTAAAGTCTCATACCTGCCGTCATTTGTTGCGATTCTCAGAATGTTTCTCAGACCGACGTCCTCCACAACACTAATGGGCCTGCAGTCTGTAGCTATCCACTTCGCTATGGCATTTGTTAGCTTCTCTTGCCTCTGTTTATCTATACTTCTCCCACAAGCTGCATCTAACATAGTCTGCCGACGCGCCACGGTTTGTTTCGTTGAATGATTTGCTGGTATCAACTGTGTGTATTGCATTTAGGTGATATTTCAGACTGGAAGTACTCCGGTGATAAGAAAATTCAACTTTGCAGTGGTTACAAATAACTTTGCTTTTGTCGACTGCGCCGTCTGGAAGAACTTTAAAAAGAAAATGGCCTAATTGTCTGCGTTAATTAATGTTAACTTGCCTAGCCCTAATATATACATACATACATACATATCACACACACACACACACACACACATACCAATATTCAAGCCGCTGTTCTCCATCTCTCCTGTGCTTCAGGTACATCGCCACACATGGCCATCAAACAGGCCGGAGGGTCGGGAACAGTGTACTGTCTTGTACTGAAGATAATAACACACTGTTAGAAAATGTGCACTTGCCATAATAGGAATATGGGGGAAAATCAGCTGGAGGCAATGACTACAAAAAGGGTAAATGTGAGAATGTATTTATTAAAAAAATAAAGGGTGAACATTAACAATAACATTTTTGTGTCCACTCACCTTCTCCTTCTCTTGCATTCCTCATAGGAAACTGTGATGTAATAGCTCTTGTCAAAAACATCCAGCAGGGGTCTAAAGAGGAGATGAACAAGGCCATTAATGATGATACACGTTTTCAACCAAACTAGTGAAAAAGGAGCATAGTTATGAAACTGCTTATACCGTCTCTTATCTATATACTGTATCTGCAGCATGCTTGACATTCACCCCTAGTACACCGAGTACCGAGACTACCCAGCAGTCAGCTTTAAGAACAACTCAGGGAGTCTCTTTCTGCTGAAACCCTTATCTTTAACTGCAGGACCTGCTTGATGGGGTCTGTGTACATGTACCAATGTAAGCATGCAAAAGTACCACGTGACACCAAAGCCAAGCTTCCAATCTCTGTTGTCATGAATTTCACGTGAATTTAAAATACACAACACGATTTTCCACAGAATAAATTGTACAATAAGAAAATAGACACAAGTGCTAACTACTACAGCTGGGTGGTATAACAATAAATCGTCAAAACGATAAAAAAGACTATCATGTATATGTTGCTACATCTTTTTTATTGCAATGTCACGAAACCAGCAGTGTAACTGTGTTTAGTCGACGCTTTACACATTCAGATTAGGCCTGTAACAATTATTAGATAATGGTCTTTTTTTTATTATTACATAATCATGTTTTTCCTTTGTTTAACCGCAATTAATTTCTAACATTAGCTAAGGTTTTAAGGGGTATGACTGGTTATGGTTGATTTTGTTTAGATATGCCAGATTGTAGTTATATTAGTGATTATTGGTCGGGCTATATATTTTTATTATTTCAATTGTTTTGTTGGCACTTGACCCTATTCAGAATCTATTTATATGTCAATCAACAATAGAGATCAGTTGTTCAGACGGTACAACCAAGATAGAAACTTCCATGCAAGATCTTCCTCATAGATAGCACATATAGTGAGTTAAACAGAGTGAATTAAAATCAACATACGGGTAGTTGTAGAGCAGGAAGCCCTCCACGATCAGAATGTGGGTCTGCTCGTCTGGGTTGGCATCGTTGGATGCAGAAGACAGAGTAATGCCGTGGGAACGGGCAAACTTCACTGGGTTCTCAATCCAGCCTTTTACTGTGTTGGTCATGGCCTCCATATCCAAAGCTGTGATCACTGTAGAGCCAGAATGATAGAAAGTTTCAAGTTTCAAGTTACTGGAGCAGATAAAAGCTTAATATTATCGTGTGTGTTATATGGCTATAATGTATGTAGTGTTGGAGGGTGAGGGTATATGACATTAAAAAAGGGAAAACAATGAGTCATTGACAGTCTCTAGTCTTACCATCCCATTGTCTAAAGCCGTCCTCCCCGACTTCTATCTGATCAGGTTTCTGAAATAACAGTCACCAATAAAACATTGCTGCAACCTCACAGCTCTGAAAGATCCCACACACATGCCAGAGTACTAAGGCTTAGCACATGCACACACAGAAGAAAAAAATTAAAAATAAAGCAAGTAATTTACAAAATGACAGCTTTAATGAAATTGGAAAAAAGGGGAAATGCTAAACATTATATAAGCATGCAAAGTTGATTTATTTAGCTATGGGTGTCAGATGGCTATTGCAGGGATCTAAAGAAATGTAAAGAACACAAGGGAGGAAAATCATGACTGAAGCAGTAAGAAGAGACAACCAGGTAAAGATATTAGGCTCCATAGCCATTTTCATATCTACTCTGGGGATCATGCAATGCTTATGCAGAGTTCATAACGGTAAAAGTAGGATTACAATAACACATGTATTATCCATTCGCTAAAACTCACCTTGAAAAAGTCGTCCTGGTGCACAACACAGCAGTTGGGCAATGTCTTGATCAACTTATTTGTCAGGGTGGTTTTGCCACCATTAGTGACTCTGTAAACAAAAAGGCAAAAAGTGATCAAACGCACATTAATAATGTGTTGCCAGCGATAGTTATGGTTTTAAACCAAATTATTTTTATTTGGTAAACTGCTTTAGTAACGTTAAACAAACGGTGCTGAATAACAAGCACATAACGTTACTCTGTTTTAATAAAATAGCTGAAGTAACATGCATTAAACTAGTGTCATTTCTTATTTTAAACGTGTGTATATATATATAACTAGTTAGCTAAACATTAAACGGATGTTGCTTTAGGACAATACTAATGATAAATCTCCCTCCACTTTTGAACGGAGTCTCGCGGTGATTTTCAAATGTCCCGCTCGATTTATGACAACAAACCAGCCACACCGAACATGCCTTTAAACCGGCTACGTTAACAGAACAATTTTCTGGCGGCAGCAGATAAAACGTGGCCAAAAGATCATCTCTATCAACTAACTAATGTTAGTCACCATTTGTAAAATAAATTACTTTATCTGAACAACTAACGTTAGCTAGCTTAACTTACGATAACGTTACCTCCAAGAACAAGAACATAACGCCAACGGTTATTTCAGTATTAACAGTCTGATTTAAACTGCTTAACGTTAACACACTAAACTACCAGTCAATTTTGCTTTAACATTACAATATTTTAGACAGAAATATATGTAGCTAGCTAACTAACGTTATGTAAACAATGATGGCAAATAAGTTGTTTGATACAAATAAAAAAACTTACCCGCCAATTCCTATAATGTATTTCATCTTTTCGTCTCTTCTTGTCAGTGCTGCTAAACGTCAGCTGAAAAAACAGTCGACAGTACTTTGTACTAAAGTCGAGGATAAAAATCCAACAAATGGAAAGCTAAACCATATACTCCGGTCGTTGCGGCTAGATCTGGCTTCTCTACTACTGCTCCATTGAAGCACAGCGCTTATATACAATCCATTGCGTCACCACACACGCAGGCAAGGGGCGTTCTCGCGGTCGGACGTGCTCGTGATATATTAGAAGTTCTTTGGTAACACTTTAACTTGTTCTACGTGCCTCTTCGCGGTAGCCAATCAGTGCCCGCAGAGCTCCTGCCGCTAGCCAATAATGGCCCGCAAACTTTCACATATTTACATATTTCACAGCACCTGCTATTTTCCATCACAGCGATGATCAGCAGTTCGAACTATTTCGTTCAGCAGCTAATCCACCTGATGATGACCCAACGTAGGCTACTGTGGAAAACTACCATTGGTGGTGTTCTGCTGTTTACCAGTAAACTGATGGATACACTGCTATAAAAATCAGTGAGGGAGTTTTAAAACATAATCATAATATTAAAAAAAATCAGTGCGGAAAATATGAATGTAATTGTAATTGCCGGATTTAAATAAATAAATAAATAGTTTTTAAGGTAATGCAATACTTTAACAGTAGGCAAAGTAAAGCATGGTGGGATTTTATCAGTGATAGAAGAAATAGAAGAAATACGTAATTACAAGTAAAAGGACCATATTTAAAATATCCTTAAAAGTACAAAAGTATTATGAGCCAAATGTACTAAAAGCATGAAAAGTATTGTCAATAGGGCCTTGGTTGTGTTATAGCATTATATTACTGGACCATTATTATTTATGCATTACCACATAACAGTAGGCTACTTTAAGGTTATAGCTGGTTGAGGTGGAGCTAATTTAAAATGCTTCACATACTTGAGGGTAGTAACATTTATAACACAGCATCATATTTTATATACTGATCATGTTTTGTTTGCAAAATCTTGATCTGAAAAGTACCTAGTAACTACTGTAAACAGATAGTGGGGTAAAAAGTATATTTGCCTTTGAAATGTAGTGGAGTAGAAGTATAAAGAAACAAAATTGGCTGGAGGACAGGAGCACACTGTGTTCCCCTTGACGGCATTACATTATACAATACATGTACATGTAAATGTATTCTGTTATAAGTAGGTCCTGCATTCAAAATACTAAAAATACTAAATAAAAAATTACATTATGAGCAAAATATACTTTACATATAAAAAGTAAAAGCAGTTATACACAATTGACTATTTCAGAGAGTTAGGCCTATACTATATACATATCATATTGAATATCTACATATATTCAATTTACAATGTTATTTAAATTGGTAGCCATGGAGCTAATGTTGATTATTACTTACAGTATAATGTTCTATGCATCATATTTTCATTTACAAAATAACTGTAACTGTTTAGTCTAACAAAATGTTTCCTTCTGAAATGTAGTGAAGCAAAAGTATGTAAGTACCATAAAAGTAATGTAGAAACATCTCAAAATTGTACTTAAGTATAGTACTTAAAATAGGAGAGAATATGATAGAATCAATTTGACTACTTGAGTACTTAGTTTTACCACTTCAAAATCAAGCTACTATACAGGATCATGTTAGAGATGCAAAAAGAAACCCAAACATTTTCATTCCTAAAAAATGTAGGTCAATTCTTTAAAACTTTATACTAACAAGAACACTTAATGTGAATATAACCACATCTCAGATCAACTTTCATGTGTTAAGTAAAATGCATTGGGAGTGTAAGGGCAATGTGAGCCAGCCAGCAGGCCCCTAAGTTAAAGGTTTCATACACGTAACCCAGCGCAATACAGCATTCCTGTAACAAAGGGTTTTATAACGTGAGTTACACGCTCATGGTGAGACACCTTCTGTGTCTTGCTCTCTTTCCCTGACAGTGTGTGTGACATTCATGTCTATTTGTGTGCATGCGTCCATGTGGTCAGGGGTCAACAGCCAGTGTCTCTCTCTGTCAGTAGTGTGTAAGGGAGAAGGCTGTGAAGGGTGACTCATGTGATTATCTTATGGTTAAGGTGACATCACAGGACTCCCTTGATCCAAAAAAAGACAGACATTTCCTCGGGAGTCTAAAGTCAAACCTGATCACAGTCCAGACATTCAGGGCATCAACCTGAAGCTGTGACATTTCACTAAAAAGGCAGCACCAAAAGTAAGGTGTGTTTTTGGGATGTCCTCATGCACCTCCACGTCTTCATCAAGCAGAAAGTTTGGCATTTTCTGCCTGACATCAAAAGCAACAAATAATACTTAATATGTTCTGTGCAAGAGATATGTTGGAAAAATGAAAATGAAAATGCAGCATATACAGTACACTATGAAACCATAAACATATTTCTGTTACTCAAAAAGATTCAATTTTGATTAACCCATGTAGTTCAGGATATAGCTGTTTCTTGTTTAGATATTTGACTTTACAACTGTACACTAGTGGTTCCCAGCCACTTTCTGCAATGCCCTGCAATGAGTAAATATGACAAACTTGTAGCAAATGGCTGCCTGTTTACACATCCAGGTAAAAATCGAATATGTAACTCCCCTGTATGAGTACACAGAAGGTATAATAACATAAAACAAAACATATTTTGGGAGGAACAGTTTATTCAGTTATATTTACAAGGCAGAACCGATCATGGCAATCTTAAGAACTTGAACCATGTATGATGGATCATCTTTCCCATTTAAATCTGAGCATTTTACAGCACACAAATGCAGGCAAAGATAAATAAATATTGTGCTTTTATAGTCAAAATGATAGATTTTTGGAAAGGTCATAGCAACTATTTTTATGCAAACCTTGCTTATAATAATGGGTGTGACTAAACCTATAAACTACAATAACTTTAAAAGGGAAAAGGCTACACTTTACATTCCTTCACTTTTTCTGGATTTCTTTTACTCATTTGGTTAAAAAATAGGCACTCAGTACAGCAAACAAACTTCAAACACAAAGAATGACGAGCTGTAACTGAGCAGTTCCATCATGGATAATAAATATTTGATGAAACTGCTCAGGTTTGGTTTACTCGTGTGAAAACAGCCTAAAAGGACTGAAAATAATTGAAAAGTTAAACCCTTTCTTTAACATTCTTGTATCAGAAAGGCCAGAATTGAGATGGCACTTTAGAAACAGACATTTCATGAAGTCCTATTTTCTGTAAAAAAAATAATAAACATGTTCATGCTTTACTAACAGCTACACAACTGCATGGCATCAGTTATGATATTTAACAACACAATATAAACTTTAGAAGAACTTTTCTCCTCTTAAACATAACCGAATCCAACAGTGCAATCCTCTGCCCTCCTGCTACAATAAGTTGAACAGATGGAAGACATGAGAGAAAATCAATGTAACCCTAGAAAACATGCAATCCATAATGCATTAGGATGTTTGATAAATGTTTAAACTTCTGTTAAGTATAAGAATGTGCTCACATTGTCCCAAATGTTCATCAGAAACAACCACACTAAAAACATAAGTGAATGTCGCTCTGCTGAAATGAACTTAACTTTTCTAAATCTCCACATAAGCTTTATAAGCTTTATAAATCTGAAATAAGAACCACTTTATACTTCATCAAGTTGGTGATCAGAACATGTTTTCGGAATCTGAGCTGACAGCAAATGTTCCCATATGAAACAGAATGAGCACAATTTATAAAAAATTATATGCAATCATTGTGTACAATGTTTGTGTATTATTGTCTTGATTATGGCCACTTCGATACAAATGTCAAACAACATTTTTTGCAGATGTTTTGTATATGGTGGGTTAGTATTACTATTATCTTTTTACAAACCAGTCAAATGTTTGGACACGTTTTCTCATTCACTTGAATGGGAAAGCGTGTCCAAACTTTTGACTGGTACTGCACATGACATATACTAGAATGTAGCAGTAATATGTGGGATACAGTCTAAATATTAATATAAAGCATATTTGTTTAATGATGTATGACATCTATTCATGTGGCCATAACCATGTTACACAAAATAAACAAGCATTGTATTTTACAACATTTTCTATAATATAATTCTTACAGATTTTCTCATATGGGTTTTTCAGACCACAAAATGTTAAATATTGATCATGTTTGTGTATATTCTAAGCACAATACGACTGAGGCACAAGGTACAGTACAGATGTTAGTACATTTGACATTTTCAAAATGTCAGTACAGCAAAGGAGTTATGATACAGCAGTTATGAGGCAAAACTAATAAAGATTAAAGAAGGCATCTGATGCATTGTTATTTACATCTAACACACATTATATTTCCCAAGATCAGCATCTGTTACATCACTAATGTAGCTGTAGACATTACATATGTACACATCACTAGTGTCAGGCAAAATGCTTATAGGCTATCCAATTGTTGATTCTTTTGCAAAAGTCAGCATTTTCCATTTACTTTAGTATATTTATTTAATTATTAAAAAAAGTAAAATTTTAAAGTTGTAATCCTTTAATGAAGTTACAACATGAGTATCCATAATTGGAGTTACAATATTGTGTTGCATTATAGCCTAGAGCGTGCATTTCTGCCAATGTCCTGGTTTTCAAGAGCCTTACAATGGTGTAATATTACAATGTAAGCTATACAACAGGTCCAACCACACAGCAGATGATGTGTTTATGAATAGATAAACCAAACTATAGTTTTGGGGAAACACTTCCTGTAACAGAGTGGTGACTTCCTTCATATATTTTCAAGTTGCAACATGGAACCCTCCAGCAGAGAGGAAGAAGGGGTTCCACACAGAGGAGGGCTAATGAGACAGAGCGTTCACCATCTTGACTGCACAAATTGTCAGCTGGATGTTGATAAAATACAAGGAAGCATTTGTATTGCATTTGGGCTCGTTGCTTCATACGGGAATCATTCGGAAAAGTTCATGCTCCATAAGTCTGTCTGTCACACACTGCATTAAAAGAAAGAAATGTTTGTGGATGATGAAAGCATGACAAGACAATAAAACGTTTTGCTGCTCTCATATAATTCAAAGAAATGTGCATGCACTTTGTCTCAGTCTGATCCTTTTAGGGGATAAAACAAACTGGAACCCAACTGCCTTCAGTACCAATTTTATTGTGTTTAAAAATGTGTTAGTGTGTAAATTAAAAAAGAAAACGGCATCTCCTAGTTAATCAACACTTCTAAAAGAAGTTTTGTGTGCCGGAGATTTGAAGAATCTCTTTTTTTAAATCAACTGCAGTGCAAATTGCTGCAATCAACCTCTGAACTCCACGCAATATGTGCTTATTAAGCAAATTTGTTTACCTAATTGGAGCAGATAATGAAACAATCTGTTGATCCTGACATGTTTTCATTTTAAAGTCACGGCTCCATTGTCAGTTTAACCCCAAAGTTATGTGAGGGCACTATTACTCCTCTTCTAACAAGTAACTTTTTGCTATTTTATCCTGCTCATGGTTTTAATTTAATTCTATATATTTCATCACTGTTTTTTTTTTCAGTCTCCATGACCTTTATCAGAGAGACAAGACAGTTACAGTATACTACTGCAAATATCCTTCAGCTAAAATCAGTCCAAAGATAAAGCCTACACCAAAATGAACAGGACCCGAAAAACAAGTCTGTCTAACAACCAAGTGTCAGTGTAAAGGCCCTGACACACCAACCCGGCTGACTGTCGGCAGGAAAGGCACGGACTGATCAGTCGGCTCTCCAAGGTCCAAAAAGTGCCTTGGAACACACCGAAGCGACACCGACTTGAGCGTATCTTCTGCACGTGTGCGAGACGTAATAAAAAAAACAAAAAAAACGGAAATGACGAACGCGTCACGTGGATCTGGTTTCTCCAGCTGACCGATAATGGCGGCTGATTCGAAATACGATCTTGTATTTTACGAAAACAGTTCATTGAAACGTGTTTCTGAAAAGATTTTAAGCGAGAAATAGGCCATGCAGTTACTGAATCTGTCTTAATTTCAGACCGACAAAGGTCAGTTTAAAAGATTTTCGTCAGATTTTGAGAGGCGTTAGCACTCCACCAATCAGATAGGTCATTGAGTCCGACTGCCCGCCGTCCGACCCAGCAAGTCAGGTCGGCTAAAATGAACGCCGACAGCCCCTCCGACGGACAACGGCACGGAACACACTGAACAGATTCGAGTCACTGACCTCGCCAGACTGTCCGACAGCTGATTATTGGGTTGATGTGTCAGGGCCTTAAAAGTCTGCAAAACATTATAAACTACAGGCAGCTGTGCTCATGCACATGCGATGAATCTCTTTGCGATCAATTTTTATACAGTACAACATAATTATGTTTACTTTTCATTGGTGCACATTGTATCTTTGTTATTTATTATTTTATCTACATGCCCATGGCCTCAGGTTTAATCTAAAGTACACTTGATTATTTAGGTTTAAGAAATAATTCACGCTCATTCAAAATGGATAAATACCTGACTGCTTAAAATGCATGTAATGAATGCAATATAATAAAGAATAATAAAGAAGTGATTTTGTTTGTCACAGAAAGTGTAAACAGTAAGCACATGTACTGAAATATTTGACACCTATCTAAATCGGATATTTCTACTTAAATATATATAAAACAGTACACTGGAAAATTATTGGATACTATTAAGATATCTGTGTGGAGATATAATGGCATATGTGGTGAATTTATTTCAAAGCACACAGCCACACCGGGGCTTCTACAAGAAACAGTGGTTTATATTACCTTCACCTGCGAAGCTGTGTCCTCATAATCCTTGATTAACAATCATCGACTTTGGCCTGAAAATGCACCAAAAAAAAATGCACTGAGAAGTTTTAGAAAGTTGGAGGGATGAAAGCATACTAAAAACTAATGATTGTCCCAACTAGTTAAATTTCCGATGTGAAAGTATGATTTTAAAATCCAGGTGAGGGTGGATCAGTACCTCTCAGACTTTTTAAACGGCTCCTGTGGGACTGAATGCTGCTCCTGTTGTTTTTGCTCCTGCTCCATCCTACACACACACACACACACACACACACACACACACACACACACACACACACACACAAGCAAAGAGAGAGATGTTCATTTGGTGGGGAATCTGAACCCAGTCTTGTGTAGCTAATTAATCCAGGTTAAGTGCTTAAACCTCAAATCATTTTTGAGTGCAATTCTGAATGAGCAATATTACAGTATTTTTACAACTGCTTCCACACCAAATCTTTATATGTCACCTGATGTTTGAAACCTCTCACTCAAAGAGCAAAACTACACACCAAATCTCCAAAACCATATGCTATTTCTCAGCCTTTCACTCAGTTTTCAATAAAACATTTTTTTCATAACACTACACACGCTTCTCTACCTAAGACACAAAAATCTAACAGGAAGTGACTTGCTTTCCTTTTCCAAACACAACCAATCAAAATGCTACTCTTATTCACCAGGTCCCACACACACTCCTCACATGTGCAAACACTAGTTGCTTAACTGATCATTAACCAATCACAGCTTTTGTATAGGCCTATAAATAGGTCAAAGGTCAGATTACCTGTTTGGAACAATGGATGCAAACAATAGAGCAAGGGGAGTAGGTGGGAGAGGCAGGGGACGACAACGAGGAAAAGTTCAAAGAGGGCGAGTTGGAGGAGGAAGACGAGGACAAGGGTAAATAAGACAAAGAAAGAGAGCCATCGCTGATGAGACAACACTTTACTGATCCCCCCCCCCACCCACCCCATACGAACGTACACACACACACACACACACACACACACACACTCCCATGTGTTTGAATATGTGAGTATGTTTATCTGATGAGCAGGAGGCAACTTGGATGGCAGCCTCGCCGACAGTGTATAAATCCAATGTGTGTGAACGGTGCCTGTAATATGTAAAAGCGCTTTGAGAAGTCATTACAGTAAGACTAGAAAAGCGCTATATAAATACAGTCTATTTACACACACACACAAATGTGTTCTTTATTCTAAAAATGATACCTTTGGTTTACATTTGTTGGTAGTTTTGTTTTCTTGTATGCTACTGTATACAACACTGTGCTATTGTTACAACAGTAATGTTTTGCCAAATAAATATTTTCTTTTTCAACATTACATTGGTGTTTCTCAACCCCTCTCAGCAAATTACTTTCACTGTAAAACATTGTTTGGAAATGTAGATATAAGCCTATGAAAGACAAAATAGCTTTAGATTTAGAACAGTCTTTACATGCTATATCCAAACATTTACTGTTATGAAAAAAGTGTTGCAAAATGCTTCATTTTGAGATGTGTTTACTGCATTTTGAATGCAGCATTTAATTTTGCAGATGTGAGGCATTTTGTATTTTGAGTGTGCTGTTTTGGGAATTGCGTGTAGAGTTTTGATAAAAGCAGACACAGTTTTGAAAATGTGTGTAAGCAGTTGTAAAAAAAACAAACTGTAATTAAGTAATCTTTTAAAAATTATTTTACCTTTCCCTCCGTGCTTTAATCCTCTCCTCATCAAATCTGAAAATGAATAACACTGATATATACTCAAGTAAATCCAAGTCATTTTAAAGAACCACAGTACTAATCGTTTTTTTACTTTCATTCAAACACACTAGATTTGTTCACCAGATATAATTTACATGAATGACCATTTTAACAAAGGACAACATGACCAGCTGCTGCCTCCAGATTGGGGTTCTTTTCGCCATCTAGTGGTCAGATATACTTACTGCACCACACACTCAGGAACATGGACGTGCTCCATGGGGACAATCTCTGCCAGTTCATCCAGGCTGTGGACATACTGGATCTTATTCATGAACTTCACACTGCAGAGGGCAACAGGACGACAACAACACGACCACCGTTATCACTGATGTCAAGTCAAGTCAAGTCAAGTTTATTTATATAGCACGTTTAAAACAACCAGAGTTGACCAAAGTGCTGTAGAAATTGAAGTGCATGGCACAACAAGTAAAATCAAAGCAAAAGGAGTCATAAAATAACACAAATAAAAATAAAATAGCAATAAAAGCAAGAAAATACAGTACAACATGTTATTAAAATGCTAAAAACCTCTAAGAGCAGCAGCTGAGGAGTTCTGAAATATACTGGGGAGTCTGACCATGAATTAGAAGCATGGTTGGTGTGTGTGTGTGTGTGTGTGTGTGTGTGTGTGTGTGTGTGTGTGTGTGTGTGTGTGTGTGTGTGTGTGTGTTAGTTACCTGATAAAGGGCCTGGATATTGCCAGGACGGTGCGTATGAACCACGTGGGATGAGCAATGACCAAAGACTTCAGGTTCTTCCTCAATCTGCCATCACAACGCAAATAGCAAGTACATTCAGTTAACACAGTTGTTAGTGTTTACAAAAAATATTAACCACATAGAAATGAGCATTAAACAGAGTAAATGCTGTAAATGTAGCCTGTGAGTTAGTTAGTTAGTCTTCTACTGACTGGCAGCAAGTGACAACATTAAACTTGCCTTTGAGTCTGTCAGTATCAATGTTATGCATTTCTGTATGTTGATGGTGAACAGTGCTCAGCAGCTAAATATAGCAGACATAGATGGGCTTAACTCATATTTAACTTCAGAATAGTAATTCTTTTAAATCAATCAAAATTATAGTTAATATGTTAGAGTAGTTTCTCCATAGTTTCCCACCTTCTGTCAATCATTTGGTAACATTTCTTGAGCCAGCTGATTCCAGGCATTTTACTCCGAGGAGTGGCTCCGTTCATGTAGATGATCAAGTAATCTTCAGCCACTAGCATCTCCAGACTGCTCACCACAAACCTGGAGGAGAAGGATGGATGTTATGTGTTGTTGCTTTGCTATAGTAAATAATGGATGACCTCAAAACAGTTGTATCAAAGGGGACAACATCATGGACGGATTATTAGACAACAAGCGCAAAGATGCATGAAAAGAACTGGAACCAAAAGGACATGATTAGGACGTGCTTACTTTTGATGGAGCCATTCAGTAATCCATCTATGCACATTATCAAAGCCTGTACTTGAAAGTCTGAAAGTCACTCACAGGAATAGGTTCTCCATGATGTAGTGATAGTCTGGACAGCTGCTGTCAGGCAGGTAACAGGCAGAGAAAACAATGATGGCGTTAAGGCCCTCGCCATAATAACCTGAAGGGAGAGAGTTTCAGTTAATAGTGAATAACACATCTCTGCATATGGGTTACAGGCTGCATTTTTTGTATATTACTGGAAACCATGTTCCAAAGTTTTTGAAGAGATTGATTTGATTTCTGTCCTATCACTGACCTCCGTGTGTGATGACCCGGAGGTAGGGTCTGATGACCTGCATGTCAATACGATGCTCCTGTTCTCCGATGATCACCGTCCTCCAGAGGCGTCCGTTGTGGGCATTCCCCTCCTCGTCCACATCTCCTGAACCGTCAGCAGGACCTGCTTTGGCCGAGGCCACCGGTGTGTCATCTGGACAGACACAGAGCCAGATTTTGTTCTTAATTCTGCCTGAAGTAACACTGTAACACTTTATAGATAATGCTTTTTCCTTTTGGTGTGTTGTTAAATTGTTATATTTTATTTTATTCTTATTTTTTGTTCAAAACAAAAATAAAGAAAGAAAGAAATATGTGCCAAGCAGCATAGTGTTGGTTCCAAAGAAGAGTAAAATATATTATCTGTGTGTGTAAACTCCTTTCAAAGTGAGGTTTAAATTGAACATTTAAATTAGGATTACCTTCAGTTTCAACAAAACTAGTTTCTTTTTGTCTTGCTGTCTAAAGATTAAGATTAATTTAGGATTAGGTTGAAGACATCTTCACTCTTCAGTTGTGGACAGTGGTGGAACAAGTACTCAGATCCATTACTTGGACGTGCACGCCCACGCACACACACACACAGACACACACACACACACACACACACACACACACACACACACACACACACACACACGCAGATAGAACTGTTACCCCCGGGGTTAATGCAATAACAAACTAATGACTCTATGTAAAAACTTTTGTTTCTGTGTATTTCTTATTTTAATGCTGCAAATTGCATTGCTCCAACATAGTTTATTTGTATTAATATATGCAATGACAATAAAGATCTATCTATCTTAAGTAAAAGAAGTATTACAGTATCAGAAAGTTTTACTTAAAGTATCAATCAATAAAATGAGTGCATTCGAAGTTGATTTTAAGATTCAGATTAAACTGAAAACATAATCTTAAAGCTAGTTTTGAAAGGTCAGTGTTAAACGTAGTGATAATAAAGGGGGTTAAAACAGTAGACAGTCATGCATGTTCATTTTTACCCACTTACCTTCCCACTCCAGCTCGTTGCCATTAGTGATAAACTCCAGCGAGTCGGTCTCGTCAGGTGTATCAATGTCATCGACGTTGATGTCCAGGTCATCCGGTGTATCCAGGAAGTCATCTGACAACAAAGAGCCCTCACTTTGGTCCAGTGAAAGGTTCATCTCCGGGGCAACCAGGGTACGGCGTTTACGGTGGGACGAGGACAGGCCACCGCTGCTGCCTCCTCCTCCTCCCCCGGGTGGGCTGACATTCAGGGAGTTAGGAGGAGCTGCAGCAAGAGGAGAGATATATCAAGAAATACAAGTGATGTCATAAAGCAAGGGTATTATTGACTTCCCATTATTTACTAATCAGTGAGCTCCCACTCCCAAGGGTTACTCACAGGCTCTGTTGTCTGTGAGACCACAAGAGGGATCCATGTCTCCGTACTCTGGTAGTGGTCTGGAGAAAAACATACACAGGTAAGCAACCAATACTGTGCTTGTTGAGCATAATATAAAATATAAAGCCAGTCATGATACTGAAGACAACCGAGGTTTAGCAGAATAATCATTACTCTTACTGGATCTTGAATAAAAGCAGCATTAACTTTTGGCTGATGAGATTTATTACATGTTTTTTTCTGATCTCTATTCTCCAGCATGAAGCAGTCTCTAACTACAGCCTCACAATAAAATGTAACATTGTGATAAGGATGGTGTTCAATGGACCAGTCAAGGCGTGGGTGTTGTCACTGATCTGGCTAAGCACTAAAAAGAGGAGCAAGCAGAAAAGGATAGAGATGGTAATTAACTTCTCTCAAGGGAGAGATGACCATTACAAGGCTGGCACACAGTGCGTAAAGGGAGGAGGAGGAAGGGGGGGATAGTGGAGAAAGAGGGAGGAATAAAAAGACAGAAAATTAGTGGAAGAGAGAAAAGAGGGAAGAAGTTTGTCTCTAACAAAGCGGTGCGGCTCTCTTTCCCTTTACGCTGCTTGTTATTTACTGCTTACAGCGCCAGGAGGTCAAAATCCTGCTTTGCATATGTTTGTGTAGCATGTGCCCATCTGTGTGTTTATTTGAGAGTAAGCAAAACTATGAACATTAGGACAGATTAGAAGTGTCTTTTTGCATATTAGCAACAATAGTGCAACCAGGGAACTGAAAAACAGATAGAGAATTGTACAATTAAATGGTTCAAATGCAAGAGATGCAGAGAGCTACAATGCAGCGTAGCTCAGCAAAGAGGGTCTTAGCTGCATTCCTGTGAAAGCCAACTGCTTTAGCCTCCCATCTAGAGGACAGTGTGCGACAGTGTGTGCTCCTCCTGAGCCAACAACACTGGCTTTAGCCCAGAGAAACATGCGCTGAAGAATGGTCCGACCCTTTTCCCAGGGGACCCCTGCAGGGATTATTAGTCCAGTGCTTCCTTTGTCAGAAATGAAGTCAATTTTATAAACAGATTTATGGTGATTTCATCTTTTAATAAAAGCAAGGTAATCTCTTTTGTTCCGGTCACAATATCAGGATGAATTGATGATGCTTACCTTCTGGAAATAGCACGGGGCTGCTGTTGTCAAAGCTAATTCCAAATAACTTTTAAACCTCACACAGCTTTAGATTTGGTTTGCTTACTCATTCCCTGTCTTTTCAGCATATAACAGACAGCGTAGAGCAGAGCATCTCTCAGAGGCTGCCTTAATAATCCATTTGCTGCTGGCTGTTACTCCGTCTCTGTCTGTCTTTAAACAAAACCTGCCACCATTTTTGTGACGATGCTGTGTTGTTGATCGGTGACTGCTGTTGCGTCATATGACGTAGCCTGAGACCATTTACAGACAGAGCTGCACCTGCTGCCTAGCTTCATGCCGCTCAATCTGATGGAGGAAGGAGGAAGGAGGAAAGGGAGGAGAGAGGAGGGAGGAGGGAGGAGGGAGGAGCCCAGCACTGATCTCAACCTCTGATCTTCAAATTCAGTCACACTTCTCCTGTAGCAATCTTTATGTTGCTTTAATAATAACTTTCCCTTCATTCATCTTTCTCTCTGTTTCTCTTTCTTATTGTGAACATGAAATTAAATGTCACACTGGGCTCAACCCTTGCTGTACATTTCACATCAACACAATGATCATTAAAATCTTCAGGTCAAATAGTAGCTACATTAATAGCTCCATTGTTGCTAATGCAGTGGAACAGAAACACGATAGGGCTTTCATTACTTTGAGTAAGCTTTTGTAAAATAAAAACCATTAACATAAACAGAAATGCTTCTAAATCCACCCAGACTAAACTGCAATGGAAGTAATATGGTGCAGCTGGCCCGTAAAAAAAACCCTGTTTGGCAATTAATCTATAATTAACTGCACAACTAATCACAAATAATTCGCAGTCATAAATTAAAATGTGCTGTATATTCATCAACACACACACTATATGCCATATGCCACACAGAAACACACACACACACAGCACACACAGCTCTAAGGCCGGCTACACACTGGCACTAAATACAGATATAAATGTAATAAAAAAAAAAAGATTTTCAAATCTTGCACCTGTCAATACAAAACGAAATTTTCTGTAGCCTATTTTGCCGTCAATACTGCTGACGTTGTCTTTGCTGTTATCAAATCAGTACATATATTTTTATTTTTTCACATGAAATATACTACTGCTTGAGTGCAGTAAATCAATGGGAAACATACATGTGTACAGACAAGGCTAGCAGCAGCGCCACGTCAGACACGTTTCTGGTGTGTAAAGACAGATAAATCCACGCAGCCGCCACGCAGCTGACACGCAACAGAAACGCCACGGTCACGCCACGCAGCCAGTGTGTAGCCGGCCGAAGAGATGTTAGAACAACAGATTTTTTCGCTCAGCTGTCTCATAGTTTCAACATCAACCAATTGGCTGTATCTGACATCAACAGAACACTTTCATAGATGATGAGCAGTAGAAAGTAAAAGGATCCCACCTGGGGAAGTCTTCGTCCTGCCACTCGTCTTTCACTTCCAAGTTCTCCATTCGTAGAGTTGCCTCTGTGGTGCCCATCAGAGAGGAGAGCGGGGGCCTGTAGGTGTGAAGAAAAATGTTTATCAATGAACCCCATTTACAATAACAAGGGAAAAGTGTCACATTAAATCAGTGTACTAACTAGACAGTCAGCTTCATGGCTGCACTGCTGGAACACGTGTTTGACATAGATGACAAAGGGAAAAGTCAGCAATGTTACATTACAATTTGGGGGCTGTAACCGCTCTTTAGTCACACGGTTTTTATCCCCCTGCCCAGAGGAGCACATGTGAGAGGCATGTGACTGACTCGGACAGAGCCCACTTTCTGAGCTCAGCTCTCCTCAAAGTCAAATATCACATACAAATTTCTTTCTGGGTGGAATTTAAGAGGCCAATGAGGAGGACGACATGCACACCTAATCCTCCCTCACTGCTCGCTAATCCTGCCGCACTGATGTGATGCTGCCTGTTTGATCTTGACTCACACTCAGGCTTCTATGTCACCATTAGAAAAACCTCTCTTCAGATCTAATATTAATTTGTTTGTGCTCAAGCGTTTTAAAGAGAATTCACATACTGATGAATGCCTACAATACAATGATTACACACTGGCTCCATAACCAATGGTGGCATTAGGATGCACTCCACTCTTCTAAATTACAGGATTGAATGCTGAAATCCAGATGCATTATCACAACACAATAGCAACACATTAACAACAGAAGCACAGGTCTGTTTTGGCTGGTGAACCGCATGAGAGGAGCACTGTGGATATTTAATTTGACCTTAAGTCCTGTTCTCTTTGTAGTTCTCCACTCAAGTATGAAATAAAAACCACAATGATAGAGGATTCCCAGGTTTGTGTTTGGAGGTTATATTTAGAAACAGACACTCTGAGGAAAGGCACATTATATGTGCTTGTCTATAGGTGGCAAAACTGTAATGCAGGTCAGAGCGTGTTCAGTGACTAGAGCGCAATGAAAATACTGTTATAGGAAAATAAAATACAACAAACCCTGTGTGATCCTGACATTCCTGTCAGCAGTGCAGTGTTTAAATCCTAATGAAAAATAATGCAACATGGGTTCCTGTGATATAATTACTAGAAGGAGTGGTGTGGTTTTGGTGGTTTTGGCATCAACACTTGTGGTTAAACTGGAAGACAGCCGAGTCTCACATAGAGGAAATAATTCATTTCTGCAGGCCTTACATTACACACAAGGAGCAAAGCAAAGATAAGAGATTGTACATGAAGCAAAATTACACACTTGTTTGCAGCAGGTCAAAGTCACATAATCCAATGTAACAACACCCCAACAAGAAAGCAGTAATGTGTTAGTGTGCCATGTACACTGTCAGTTTAACAAGAGTGGAGAGCATAAAACAAAATAAATCGTTAGACATGTAATTTAAAATTACAGTGTTTATAAACGCTGTATGGAGAAATTGACCTTTAGCGTAAGATGTATTTCATTAAAAGACTCCTGTACATGTATTGTGCTGCCCATGTTCACTAATTCTGCTTGAAAACAGCAAGGTTGCAAAAAAAGATTTATGCAAAAGGAATTGCCACCAAATGTGCAGCACATTGCCATTGCAGAGTCAAATGGCCCCACAGCCTTTCTGGGTTATCTCAAATTTAACAGCCAATAGGAAAAAAAACACAACATGGATTTCATGTGTTATATGTGGGCAATCTACAGTGATGTGCAAGCAGTCAGCGTAAGGTGTCTGCCTTGTGCAGCAGGCAGAATAGAGATGCAAGGACGTTAAGTCAGTGACAATACTCACATGAGCGGTGTAAGATCCCCTCAAAACCTCTCTCTGGTCTGTGTGTCTTCCCTCCTCCTCAGTCACAGACGCATAGATTCAAGGAGAGAAAGTCCTGCTCCTCCACATCAACAGAGAAGAGGGGGGTCAGGCTGAAATTTCTCCTCTCACGCTCCCTGTCTTTCACTCATTCACATGCGCACACACACTCATGCACAGACACACAGTGTCCTCGATGTCAGCCACTAGCCAGCAGCAGGTGTCTGAAGACAGGGGGCACCTCTGTGCTGGACTCCCCCTCTTCTCCTCCGCCTCTGGCCACCGTTGATGAGGAAAGACTGGCCGTGAAGAACGAGTCAACAGCTTGCCTCTCAGCTCCTACATCCACACCACCAAGACAGAAAATGTCTTTAGTCAGAATGCATCTGCTCTGGCATCATGATCTCTCTCTCTATCCCCCTCTTTTCTCTGCTCGTAACTCCAAATACCTCTAGCGTATCTCTGTCCACTCCCAAATAACAAGTCAAACCTTTCTGTGGGGTGAAATTGAGCCCCGGACTCTGTGTCCCTTTACTCCATTAGTTAATCCTGCAATTGTTTTCAGTAGTCCTCTATGTGGCTGCTGTTCCCTAGCAACAGCATCTCTCTCTCCATACATAGCTTCCCCCTCCTTCTCTGTCTCATCGCCCCACTCTGTTCATACCCACTAGCCTATACCCCAACTCTCCACATATATAAATTATTCAGTCCCTTACTTCACTTGCACCCAACCAATCATATCACCCCTGCCCAGTTTCCCTGCAATGTATGCTGATGGCTGCACATTCCTATAACAGGCTTCTTTCTATAACTGGCATATATGTTTTTCCCCTGCTCAGATTTAGGCCTAGTGGCATAGTTGTCCTCAATTTTGTGGCGCTCCTGACCCAAGCTGGAAGATTATGATTTCCAGGCAGTTTAATGAGAATCTAAATCTTATATTTGGTTGATTTCTTTTGTCTCCATACGCAGTGCCTGGTAGTTGGGCTACATAAGACAGATCTGTACCTATCTTACCATCGCTGCAAGGCATGATGCAAGCATGACTGACAGGCACACGCGACATTCAGCCATAGCATTCAGCAGACACAGCAGGCGATTACACATGCAAAGCGAGAGGATTCACTTCAACCTACTTCCATCTTCGCATGAACCCCGTTTTTTAGACAACATAAGAGGATAATGGAAGCATTTTAGCATTGCAGTTTTAATTTCTTAAACCAGGCTCAACGAATTGACTAGATTTCTTTTTTGGTTGTCGATTTAGTTTCATGAATTAATTTTCTTCCTATCAGGACTGATCAGAAAACAAAGAGTTATCATCCGCTTTCTTTTTTCTGTATCTATACTAATAATTTTCTAGTGTTCATTTTAATCATATTATATCTCACTATGTCTCACAAGCAAAAGAGCAACAAATATATATAGCCTCTAAAGCTTCCTTCTTAAACATAAGTGTTCTAATTTTGGTGCGCATGCGTGACGCATTGATGGGGAATGCCATATATATATATGGGGGAATGCAAAGAACATATTGAAAAAGCAATTGATGCTAAACATGTTACGGTAAATTAACTGAAATTATACATTTACACGACATGTCTCCCTGTGTTTGCGTTAATAGCTTACTCACAGTTGTGTGTAAGATATGTTTTTGTATTACGCAGTTCCGGTGTAGCAGCGATGTGTCATTGGCTGCAGTAGAGGGGGTGGACTATCTTGACGTTCAGTTTCAGGGTTTCACTGCTGTCTGCCAGTACTAGGTACTATGACCTCTTTGACTGTACTGTGCTGGAGATGCCAAGATGGCTGCAAGCAATTATTTCGGCTTCACACATGGTGCCGGTCCGCAATACAGGTAATTCAAGTAATGCTGATTGGTGTCAGCATGTCTATTGAGTCACGTTTATTAGCCACTGGTGTATAATGGTCGGTGTTGGGATTTCACTGCGTTGTGGTGCTGCTGAGA
Organism: Perca fluviatilis; assembly: GCF_010015445.1. Taxonomy (NCBI): domain Eukaryota; kingdom Metazoa; phylum Chordata; class Actinopteri; order Perciformes; family Percidae; genus Perca; species Perca fluviatilis. The sequence goes on from NC_053120.1 coordinate 22,053,602, forward strand.
CAAGCTACACAGCTAGCTAGCTTGTCCCGCTACTTCGGTTAGCTAACGTTAGCTAGCGTTTTAAAGCCAAGTTCGCAGGCCAGCTCTTCCCGACACGCTGCTTGACATTAGGTGCGGTTATTGATGGATCAACATTTTACCACTTGAAATACTGAGCTAAACGTCAAACAAGAAGTCAGTTATAGCAAATATCACGCAACTGGTTTAGTTAATCGAGCTGGCTGCAGCTGTGACGGGTGATATTTTGGCCGGCGTTTAGGATTAAGGAGGGCTAACCCTGGTCTAGCTGTACTGAAGGTCCCGTGCCTCACAAACAATGCACTTGTTATAGTTTATGTGTAAAAACGACATGCTGCTACTACAAGAACATTTCAATAGATTATTATGTAAATAGTATAAGGCAGTGTGACCGATAATACATACATTTTTCAATGCGCTTAGTGAAGGTTTCCAGTTTTGTTTTTTCTTGACTAGCACTCAAGTCAACAAACCTCAGTACATGTTTGACTTTATGCACTAAAGTCTACACTTCTCCTGATTTGAGTTAATTGGTGACCAGTCTTAAATTGTAATGCTAACTCTCTCTCTCTATCTTTCTTTCTCTTTTTTTTTCTTTCTTTCTTACTGGATAGATACAAATTACTCCAGCAGACTGAATACTTGTGAAATAAATGAACTTGTCGACTTTAATTCAAAAATCTTAAAAACAAATAGATTATTGGCTTCTGCCCATTGGCTGCAAAATTACCATGACGACCTCACACACCCAGAGATATTAAAGGTATAGCTACAACAGCATAAACAAGGAACAGTTATAACTGATAAATAAAGACATTGTTTAGTCAGTCTCCGTTGTCATGGAAGAACAGTGGTGGAAAGTAACTAAGTAATGTTACATTTACTCAAGCACTGTGCTTAAGTACAATTTTGAGGTACTTGTACTTAGTATTTCCATTTTCTGCTTCTTCATACTTCTACTCCACTACATCTCATAGGCAAATATACTTTTTAGTCCACTTTACTTTTATTTGACAACTTGAAAAGGGCCATTCTGCATAATGAGTACTTAAACTTTTGGTATTTTAAGTAGGCTATATTTTTTAAAGCTAATACTTTTGAACTTTTCCCAAAAGGTCTAATGTGTAGGAATTTCTCCCATCTAGTGTTGAGATCATATATCGCAATCAACTCCCTTGCACCACGCCGTTCAAAGTATGTATTACAGCTACGGTAGCCTTCACGCTTCAAAAAGCCGGTCTCTTGCTCTTTTCAACATCCTTTTTCTTTTTCTGGGCGAAGAAGAAGACTCCTGTTCCTTAAATTTGGATTTTGAATACGTGTGGTCCTCCATGTTTCCTTCTTCAAACTTGCTGGGGCCGGGAAGCTACGATACCCATTAGCAGCATTAGCAGCACCTGTGAGTTTATCATGTGACAGTGAAAACGCTATTCCACAAAATATTGCATACTTATTACGACACTTTCGATATAATATTGCGTGATATTGTGATAACGATATTGAGTCGATATATCTTGCACCCCTAGATATAATATTGCGTAACGTGATATAGCGATAACGATATTGAGTCGATATATCTTGCATCCCTAATCGCAATCCTCTTGGGCGGTGCTAGTCGCCGGATGCACGTAGGTACAGTGCCGCTGCAAAATAGCCTCGGGAAGGAACTTGTTTTGGTGGGTGGAACATGTGCATGTAGGGAGGCGAGCTCTGGAATTAAAATTGCTGGTGAGTTTGAGATGAGAATTATGTAATTTGACTGTCGGTTCTAGCTCGAAGGATGGTTCCCGAATCGACCGGAGTTTAGAATGCCATCACAAAGAAAGCGGAAGGTGAGCGACATCTGACCGAAAATGAGGGACATTCGGCAGACAATCCCATAAATGCAACATCGTCGATTAAAGATTAGTTTGTCCCCACCAGCCTAGTTGTAGCAAATCTACAACGGGAAATAGATCATAAAGGGGGGCGTTTATGGCTCCTATTAGCTATCTTTTCTTTCTATCAAGCGTGTCTCAAGGAATTAAGATTTGAACCTTCTCTCGTGTCAAAGGTTGCAATGCCGCTTTTGAGTTATTCAACAGATGTTTTAACAGCACTATTATCAATTTTGCACACATTTTAGTAATTTTTTACCACAATATCAAAAACTGACATCTTTTGTCCAAAACTTCAAATATTTAACAACATTTCATAGTTTTGGTAGCAGGGAAGTGTAAAAGCAGACAAGTAGGTCAACAGCCCACCAAACTTATTGCTTTTTGTTCTGTTTATTTTTTGGTGAAGTTTCTGTCTCCACATGGCATGTTGCACTTATAATCTAATTATTAGATTGTGGAAATTCTTGCCTATAGTTTGAGTAATGAAATTACAGGCAATTATTATAGAGGAAATATTAGAATACTCAATGGACAATGCACAGAATAGTCAACCAGTTTTCAAACCCCATCTTGGTACTCGTTTGTATTAGTCAAACACATTTTCCTGTATACATTTTAATGTGCAACTGCTTTTTATTTACACTGGATCCTGTATATTTTTGTAAGAGATAATATGTTGTTGTGAAAGCATTGTGAGTCTATGTTCTTTTTTGACGTTACAGCGTCTTAATTTTAACCCTCATGTTCTTGTTCATCCAGACACTGAAAGCTTAATAAAGATGCTGATATCATCCAGGGATGGCCCGATACGTTTTTTTGCTTCCCGATACCGATTCCAATACCTGAACTTGCGTATCAGCCGATACCGTGTACCGATCCAATACCAGTGTGTCATTTATTTTATTATGTTTTAACAACTGTATACTAGGCTACTATCCCTGTATGGATGTGATATTATTTCTATCTTTGTTGTCTGTCTGGCTCAGGTTAAACTCTTTGTGAAACATGAACAAACACAAACAATGAATGCCATAGAACTTTCTTTTATTATGCAGTTTGACAGTCAGTTATAACGGAAAAAGAACATAAATAAACTACTTTAACGTAGATTGTCTTTAGGGCTTTATTATGTGGTATCGGATTGGTGCATAAACTCCAGTACTTCCCGATACCAGCGTTTTAGGCAGTATCGGAGCCGATACCGGACCATCTCTAACATCATCAGTTATTGATGTTGTCAGTTATTGCTGTCCCCATCCCAAACCATGCTAACAAGCGCTGTGGAGTTGTCTCTGTATGCTTATACAAATTAATCAGAGGTCAATGCAGGGCTGCTCAGTCAATCATTTAATATTAGTGATTACAATATTGTCCTCCATGATAAATTCATCTTGATTAGGTGTTGACATGTTGCATTCATGTATTTTTTTGCCTGTCGTTAGCAATGCTAGTGGCATGACTCATGGTGGTCTGCTGGTTCGTTAGTCGTCAGTTGGTCGGTCCACCACTTTAGTCCAGACTGAAATGTCTCGACCACTATCGGATGGATTTACATGAAATTGTGTACATGGTGCCCAGACGATGAATCCTGCTAACTTTGGTGATTCCCTGACTTTTCCTCTAGCTTCATCATAAGGTTCACATTTGTGGATTTAAGAGTGAAATATCTCAACTATTGGATGGATTGACATGAAATTTAGTACGGAGCACTGACATTCATGCCCCCCTGAGAATGAATGGCAATCATCACTTTGGTGATCCCACATTAGCATTTAGCTCAAAGAACCACTATTCCTAAGTAGAAGACTCTTAATTGTGTTAAAATATAATGTTTATAGAGCCCGACCGATAAAGGATTTTTAAGGCCGATATCGATACAAATATTTGGTGATTTAAAAATCCGATATATCGGCCAATATATATTTAAAAAAATAAATCCAGAAACGCGTAACAAAACATAAACCGATTTCCCTAACATTAGTTATTTGTAGTTATTTGAGTCTTCACTAAAATAATAAGATGATGCAGTTTAAAAATAAACTTGTTTGTTTTATTGTCACAACAGAACAGAGGAACATCAAACTATATTAAACTTCTGATAAATAAAATGTATAAAAATACAAACTTAAGAAATGAAACTTAAAGTCCTTTGAACAAAAACACAATAACCAGTATTAATATACTTGGTAAGCTTCAGAAATATAACTTAACTAAGACTGGAAAAAAAACAAAAAACAACCATGTTAACACTCATAACATGATTGAAGGGTGTTTCGTCTGCCGATACTGATAGTTTGGAAAATGCCTAATATCTGCTGATAATATCAGCCCTGCCGATATATCGGTCTGGCTCTAGTTGTTTATAAAGATGCCCTCTGAAAGCAGTTTTGAAGTTGACCTGCTTGCTTTACTTAATGCCCTTCTCCTCTCCTTCAGTACCCAGCCTCCCCCGGCCTACTCCCATCCCTCCACAGCCACTTACAGTGTCCAGCAGGCTCCAGCTGTGGCTCATGCAGTGACTGCATCCTACTCTCCAGCTCCAGTCCAGGCAGCCCGGCCAGTGGTCACTGCCCCTTACCCTGCCTATCAGAGTCACCAGGCTCCCCCTGACTACGCCTACAGGCAGCCAGACCCCCCGGCACCCCCACAGCCAACCACCACCCCACAGACGTACCAGGTATACTCGGACACGGTCAGTCACTTTCTGCTTCCTTTATGATACCTGCTTCTCAGTTTCTTGTAGCATGATGTGGTCATATTGGATGTTATGTAAAAGCTTTTGTTTTGAGTCATATAATCTGACTTTTAGCCCACAAGACATGGGATTAAATGCTCTCTTGTAAACCCAAGCAGGACAACTACAGCTACGGGCGCCCTGCAGCTGTCACGACCTATGACAACAAACAGTACTACCAGACGAGTATAGCTTCAGCTCAGAGGACACCCACAGAGAATTACTACCAGACGGGTAAGTCAGTTTATTTTTACTATCATGTTGCGTCCAAAGTTTCAATCATTGTAATGGCTGAGTGATTATTCAATATTAAAGGGAAACCAATTTTAGACATTTCCGTCCGTTTATAGCTGTTGAGGAGTACTACTGCAAATGTGAAAAAAAATTGTATAAACCCCTTTGTAACTCCAGAGGGAACTGCAGGAAATCTGCTAAATTGTCTCCAGTGATGTCACTTGTGTGAGGATTGGTTGGGGCTAAAGACGTAAAGTTTGAAAATGAAAACAATCTAGAGGTGTAGAGTTAGAAAGAAGTGAGCTTACCGGACCTCTGTAGCTCGCTCCTCATCTCAGTTTAAGGCAAGCGGCTCAAGGCTACATTAGCTGCTATTAGCATAACACGCCCAAATCTCTGATCAAACAGTCAATGGTCTAGTTGTATTGTGGGTAATGTACGCGCCAGGATTTGTGGGTCATCAGTCCTGGTATTATTTACTCTCATTCACTTATTAAGATGGCGTGATATATGCGGAATGTGCCGGCTGCTCATTTGCTCATGAAATGAGGCTCCTTTCTGCCAAAATCTCTCGGACCAGACCAAGAGGATGCGTCAGATCTCTTCTGCTGTCCGCTCTCTTCTGCTGTCCGCTCTCTTCTGCTGTCCGCTCTCCTCACTCTAATGCCCTTCCTCTCCACCTCTACTCCCCCCTCTCCTCTTTGCCCCCTAACCTTTCCTATATCAGTAGGTGTAAAGAGTGCTTACAGTCCAGCCCCCTCCACTGTGTACAGCCAGCCTCCTCCTCCCCAGAGGCAGGTAACAGCCCTGAAGCCTCTGGCCCCCACTGTGTCAACCAGCTACAACATTTACCCAGTGTCCACCAGTGTCCAGCAGCCCCCCACACCCATTTCATCCTACACCCTTGGCTCCTCCTTCGGATCCACTGTTTCAGCCACCACCTACTCAGGTAACATAAGATAAGAAATAAGATGAGAAAAATTATCCCAAAGGAAACATTTGTGCCCAACATGCTCAATGTGCATATTAAAATAGATATACAGTATATATATATACATACACACACACGCACGCACGCACGCACGCACGCAGAGCAAAACCAAATAAAAGAAGAAAACAAATGAAGGGAGATGAGTACGGTATAAAACCGACTTGTGTATGTGAGAAGTTCATTTATTACAACATATTTACTTGCACACAATAGCTGATATATTATTTGTATTATTCTGCTCTAGTCTGGTCATTACAGAAAGTGTCACAGTGAAATTCATCAGTGCGTCTTTGTAAAATATTAATTTCTAGACACTTTGTGACGTAGTGACTACACACAGTGCTAGTTGGTGAACTACTTTAGCTGGTGAGCTAACCGTTAACTCTGCCCTTATTAAATGACTGTATATTGGGCTTAAGTAATAAGTTATGGTTGATTCTTAAGATTCAGGTGTTCGGCTTGTGTCACAGATGTTTAGTTGGATGATAAATGTTTAAAAGGAAACCCAAGAGAGTCCAAGAGTGTCTGTGGTGGAGAACAAAGGTTTGAACGGATATTGAGTGGCAGGGACAGGTGTATAAAAACGTTAAACTTACTTTGCTAATTCGACACTTGTCAAAGACAATTTTGGGATTGACTTTGTCCTTCTTGCTCTGGATGCTGGTGAAATTGCAGTGCAACTTATTGCTTGCATGCCTGCTAAGCGTTCATTAGTGACCCATATATTGTATGCTTTTCTTCTCTCTAATAACTCTGTCCTCACCCTATTCCTCCTGCTCTCTTACCCTCAGGCATTAGCTACTCCAATTATGACTCAACTGGCTACACCTCTACATCCACCCCCTCCTATTACCAGCCGGCCCAGCAGACTCTCACCCAGCCACAGCCTCCACCTCAGCAGCCCCAGCAACAGCCCCAGCCCCCCATCCAGCCACCACCTAAGCAGCTGACAAGCTCTTCCTGGAGCAACTCAGGCAGCAACATGGTGACAGCTCCGACTGTAAACACCTACAAAAAGCCCACGTTTCACCAGAGCAAGCTGCAGAAGCCCAAAGGGCCTCCCAAGCAGCCCCAGCTCCATTACTGTGACATTTGCAAGATCAGCTGTGCAGGCCCTCAGGTAGGAGTTAATAATGACAAGGGACAAGATTGTATTATATGAAAGCTTTTAACTTAAAAGCTTTATTGTATTTTGCATTACAGAGCTTTGAATTACACAAACTAATACAAAAAACAACACAGCAGAACAAATGCATATAATATATTTAAGACCGAACACCAGTGCACACATGAACACATGAACACATGGAATTATGTACTAAACAAAAAAGTGTGAAATAACTGAAAACATGTCTTATATTTTAGATTCCTGAAAGTAGCCACCCTTTGCTCGGATTACTGCTTTGCACACTCTTGGCATTCTCTTGATGAGCTTCAAGAGGTAGTCACCTGAAATGGTTTTCCAACAGTCATGAAGGAGTTCCCAGAGATGCTTAGCACTTGTTGACCCCTGAAGACAGATTCAGCAACTGCATGGCCTATTTCTCGCTTAAAAAGTTCTCAGAAACATGTTTCAGTGAACTATTTTAGTACAATATGAGATTGTATTCTGAACGGCCGCCATGACAGTATGGCTTTGAATTTCCGGAGAAAACAAACCCATGTGACGCGTTCGTCCAATCAGCTGCCGCTTTTCATTTCCTGGGCAACAATACAGATTAACGCCGCCTGCTGTTATAGAAATGTATTATGTCTCGTCTTGTCTTGTTGGTGTGTTCTGTGGCACTTTTTGGACCAACACGGGGAGACTGATCATTTCGACTGGCTTTTCTGTCAACGGTCGGCCGTCGGCTATGTGCGTAAGCAGCTTTACACAGCCTGGAGGTGTGTTTGGGGTCATTGTCCTGTTGAAAAATAAATGATGGTCCAACTAAACGCAAACCGGATGGGATGGCATGTCGCTGCAGGATGCTATGGTTCAGTATGCCTTCAATTTTGAATAAATCCCCAACAGTGTCACCAGCAAAGCACCCACACACCATCACACCTCCTCCTCCATGCTTCACGGTGGGAACCAGGCATGTAGAATCCATCCGTTCTTTGTCGCACAAAAACACGGCGGTTGGAACCAAAGATCTCAAATTTGGACTCATCAGACCAAAGCACAGATTTCCACTGGTCTAATGTCCATTCCTTGTGTTTCTGGGCCCAAACAAATCTCTTCTGCTTGTTGCCTCTCCTTAGCAGTGGTTCCCTAGCAGCTATTTGACCATGAAGGCCTGATTTGCGCAGTCTCCTCTTAACAGTTGTTCTAGAGATGTGTCTGCTGCTAGAACTCTGTGTGGCATTCATCTGGTCTCTAATCTGAGCTGCTGTTTCTGAGGCTGGTGACTCAGATAAACTTATCCTCAGCAGCAGAAGTGACTCTTGGTCTTCCTTTCCTGGGGCGGTCCTCATGTGAGCCAGTTTCGTTGTAGCACTTGATGGTTTTTGCGACTGCACTTGGGGACACATTCAAAGTTTTCGCAATTTTCAGGACTGACTGACCTTCATTTGTTAAAGTAATGATGGCCACTCGTTTCTCTTTACTTAGCTGATTGGTTCTTGCCATAATATGAATTCTAACTGTTGTCCAATAGGGTTGTCGGCTGTGTATCAACCTGACTTCTGCACAACACAACTGATGGTCCCAACCCCATTAATAAGGGAAAAAATTCCACTAATTAACCCTGACAAGGCACACCTGTGAAGTGAAAACCATTTCAGGTGACTACCTCATGAAGCTCATTGAGAGAACACAAAGGTCTGCAGCGTTATCAAAAAAGCAAAGGGTGGCTACTTTGAGGAATCTAAAATATAAGACGTGTTTTCAGTTATTTCACACTTTTTTTGGAAACTTCAACTTGCTTACTGGTTTGATTTACTGCATCAGACGTACCGGGAGCACCTTGAGGGCCAGAAGCATAAGAAAAAGGAGGCAGCCCTTAAATCTGGGGGGCAAACGGGGGCCAGCAATGGGCCCAGAGGTGTCCAGACTCAGTTACGCTGTGAGCTATGTGATGTCACCTGCACCGGAGTGGACGCCTATGCCGCCCATATCCGTGGGGCCAAACATCAGAAGGTTAGCACAGCTGTGACGCTTTTGTCTTTATCTTCAAGTGTTTCAATATTTGTTGTTATTTAAGAAAATATAGGCAGCTGTAGGAGAAATTGGCGTAACATTGTTGGACATGACTGTGGTGTACTCGTGTTATGTTCCATCTGAGCGGCCAAGTCTTGGAACAAAACCCGCCTCAGGGATTTGGGATGGGATTAAGTTTCAGCAGCCTTAAATGGTTGTATCCCCCTCTGTCTCTTCTTTGTCAACCTTGGAAAGGTGGTGAAACTTCACACCAAGCTCGGCAAACCTATACCTTCCACTGAGCCAGTGTTGGTGAATTCAGCTCCAGTTATCACAACCTCGACCGCTGGGAAACCTCCAGTCACCACATCCACTCCTGCCTCTGTCTCAACCACTTCAACTCCCACTGTGACATCCAAACATGGGGCTGTAAACACCCCGGTCAAAATAACGGCACCAGTCAAGAAACCAGCTCCTCCCAAAATATATAACATTTGTAAGTTTGTTGAGTTGTTACGATGATTTATGCTCCCAACAAATGGAAAGTTTGGAGTTTTATAACTTTTTCTTTTATAGCTAAACAAGTTTTTTAACTACAATGGTTTTCTTCTGTGTGCCTTTCCTTGCTGTTTCATTAAATACATGTTTATTTTGAATGGTTAAGCTTCACCTTTGCACTTCGGTTATAGTATCTGTCCTATAAGTGTCAATGCAAGATACAATTTAACAAAATGAAAAAATGTGACAACATTTTAACAAATCAAATAACCGTTGTTTACTAGTTTACCAATGGTTAATTACCAACCTTTGAACTAGAGATACAAATTAGAGACTAGAAGAGGATATTTTTGTTTTTTAAAAAGAGGCCTTCAATAAACTCTCTATTTGTAATATCTTGCCTGCCGCATAGCCAATAAGCTTGTCAGCGCTCCAGCAGCTGCAGTGACAGCCGCAGTGGTGGTGGCTGCCAAGGTGGAGGAGCCCATGCAACAGTCAGTTCAGAGGAGGGACCCTCAGAGTGACGATGAGGACGGTGACAGAGCCGGAGGCCAGGGAGACATCCAGCCAGTGGGACACGACTACGTAGAGGAGGTAAGCAGAAAATGAGAAGGACAATGGCCGACAGCCAATTAGAGCTGGGCAACATATCGATATTATATCGATATCGTGATATAAGACTAGATAACTTCTTAGATTTTGGATATCATAGTATGGCATAAGTGTTGTCTTTTCCTGGTTTTAAAGGCTGCATTACAGTAAAGTGATGTCATTTTCTGAACTTACCAGACTGTTGTAAATGTTCTATTATTTGCCTTGACCCACTTGGACATTATATCCACATTACTGATAATTATTTATAAAAAATCTCATATTTTGTGAAAGCACCTATAGTCAACATTACAATATCGTTGCGGTATCGATATCAAGGTATTTGGTCAAAGATATTGTGCTATTTGATTTTCTCCATACCGCCCAGCCCTACAGCCAATCTGTATATTGTAGGACTGATATATGTTGGTTAATATGCAAATAAAAAAAACTGTTCTAGTTCCTTTTATAAAGTAAAAAAATATTCACATCCGAGCCAGAAAGCTCATTTATATTGCGTTCGTGGTCATTCATGGTGTGTATTTACCTAAACTTTCTGTTTGTTTCAGGTCCGAAACGTTGACGGCAAAGTAATTAGATTCCACTGTAAACTGTGTGAGTGCAGCTTCAACGACCCCAACGCTAAAGACATGCACCTGAAAGGAAGAAGGCACAGACTCCAATACAAGGTAAGTTAGTCGGAGCATCACTGAGCTGAGTCCTGTCTGACTGGTTATCCAGAGAGACATAATGAACAGCGTTGAGATGCATACTCTTTCTTCCTTTCTTCGCTTCATTGAAAAGCTACACAATGGGGTATTTCAGCCATTAACTGACAAGGAGTGAGGTTAACTACGTCAAAAAGTTGGCTTCTTAAAGGTGTCGTGTGGAGTTTTTCTATGAGTGGGTCCCCATTTTGTTGCATACACGTGTTGGATGTAATACACAATCCTACCAATGGTGTCACGTGATTGCACTGATCAACAGGTGGCAGTAACATGCCAAGATACGCAGAGAAGACTGCAAACTAGTAAACATGTATAGATGGATGTAAACAATGCTCGATTTAAAATACTTTATATGTTTTGCAAATGTTTCATGACGAAGGAAATGCAATAAACATGTTGTTAGACCTCTAGAATACACAAGATGCATTTTAGTGAGTAACCCTGACTGTGAAAATAACTTGTCTACAAGAAACTCAGTGGGGCACCTTTCAATCAACTAATTTTGTCGCATGAAATTGTACGAGGTACAATTCCAGTGAAATTTGGCTTTAAGGAGAGGTTTGACTAGAGGAAGACTTGATCTTATCTCTGAAGGTTGCTTTTTAAGAAAAGGCTCCGTTATTAGGGCTAACAATTCCAGCTTGGAGTGGATGGAAGACTAAAAAGAAAAAAATGATCATTTTAAATTGTATCTGGACTAGTGTGAGAATGGCCTGAGAATGTGCAGGATCCTGTGTGGACTGACATTACATTCTTCTTACATTCCCTTTACATTTATTCGGTCCTCCTCTCTGTAGAAGAAAGTGAACCCAGAGCTTCCTGTGGAGATCAAGCCCAGTAACCGGGCTAGGAAGCTGCAGGAGAGCAAGCTGAAGAAGCAGAAACAGAAGGCGGTGCTGAAGAGACAGAGAGACGATGAGCAGTGCTGGCACATGGAGATGAGGTCAGACTCATGGCCAAAGTTAGTAACTTAAACATCTTCCCACTTTGACATTAAACATTTTTACTTGGTTGGCACAGAATAGACTTAAAAAAAAAAGAAGGTAATATCAGTAAAGGGGAAGTCCTAAAGCTGAGCAGCTGAGTGTTAGTCTGACGCATGTACACATGAAAAAAAAAAAGGGAATTTCTTGCCTCATTTAATAGACTCTTTTTCCTGTTTTCTTGTCATTCACATTAGCTTTCTTGCATTTATAGTATAAATACAGTTTCAACAGTCAGAGGAAGTTATATAAATAAGTTAGTTGTGAGGATTTTATCATGAAAACTGTACAACCAGATTAAGGTCTAAATCAGTGAATTTCCCTAATGCACAATGAAATGTTTGACATACCAGTCCTGTGCTTTAAAGGTGCAATATGTAATATTGTGTGTAATACTGGCAGCTAGCGGTTAAAATAGTTACTGCACTACCAATTCAAAATACTGGAGAGTCGTTTCCCCCGCCCCCTCCTGCCCAGACTCGAAGTTCACGGGGGTTGCCAGGCTGAGACCGCAGCATTCACAACAACGTTGCTAGACACTTTTCTCACATAGCCAGACATTACTCCACAGCACAGCGGAGTAGCTAACGGTAGATGCTGGCTATATTGACAGTCATAAAAGCCCGTGCTCACGCGGAGCTCTGTAACCAACTGACAGACACACTTTTTCGGCTTAAAATTACAGTATGAACCGCTAAAAACACAACAACCTCACCGTCCTCTCCACACGCCAGTCAGGCACACTTCCTCGGGAATTACAATACGAACCGCTAAAAATACCACTAACTTACCCGGACGGAACACACTTTATTGGCTTAGAATTATGGCAAAATCGCTAAACACACTGCAAACTCACAGTTCTCTCTTTCTGATTTACAGCCCCCTCCGTGGCTTAAAATAACTCACCGTTGTCGGCTCCAGCCGCTGACGAGGCTACACGCTGTAAACAGCCGTGGGCTGCTTGCCTGGTTCTCCGGTAACGTTAACAGGTAGCAGGGTTAGCATGGCGGCGTTAGCCAGGACCAGTCGGGATCACTTTACTGGCTGTGTCTCAATTGTTTTTGCGAGTAACCAACTCGGGTACTCTAGCTATATAATTCAATGTGAGAACACAAATGTTGAAATGACAAAAAATGCCCGTCCCTAGTAGCTGTGATAAATTAGCCTGAAGCTAATGCTTACCTGTTCAGGAGAAAATAAGCCAACTCTGCGTCCTTTTGGGCTCTAAGCTGTCTCCATCTTTCAAATACATCTCCATTATTTACCAGGGGGTTGTTATGTCTCTGGTCACGCAACTGTTAGAAACATGCTGTTTTCTTTTTTTTAGGTCGGGTAGAATCTATCTCTGTTGATCCTGTTTGTTTGTTTGCTGCTTTCATGGCTGTACTAACGTTACAGCTGTAGCGCGCTGGGTTTATGTTTTTACAGGTATATCTGGCAACCCGGCCTGGCTGTCAAACTGGGCCGTTGATAACAACACACAGATCAAAACATAAACATAAATTCCGTCACGGAATGTAAATTTCAAAAACAAAAAATACTGAAATTAGCATTGTTATCAGAAAAGATAGTATTTCAGTTTAACATGTTTCCTTAATATCTGATGAGGCATTGGTGTCATTTTTGGATTTATTACAGTACAAATATTACATATTGGACCTTTAATTGTTGTTTTACAAGGGGAAATGCCATTTTTATAACCATGGATCAACTAACCACTAACAATGCTTTTGACACCAAACCTCCTTATAATAATTACCTTATATCGTCAACGGTAGATTGGAGTAAATGTTTCGGTAAAGTGCTTGTTTTTATGGTCTACTGTGTCTCGTTAATGGCAGCCATAACGTTCCCCTGTGGGAGTAAATGACTTTTAATGAATGCCATTAAAAACTTCTCCTGCAGGCGATATGAGGAGGACTTGTACTGGAGGAGGATGGAGGAGGAGCAGATGTATTGGGGGGATCAGAGACGCAGGATGGCTCCTCCACCGTTGATGAGCCGCCCTGGTATGCCAGTACCCCCTCTACTGGTGAGTGCCACAACTGCAGTTCTTTTCTGTGTTTTGTGTTGTATGGGGGAAGAAAACTTGAATTCCAAGTGTGATCAATAACTTTATTCCCTCCTCCCCCCTAAAGACGTGTGTGCGTCGGCCAGACTCTCCTGACGACCGTCACATCATGGCTAAACACTCAACCATTTACCCAGTAGAGGAAGAGCTGCAGGCTGTTCAGAGGATTGTCTCCCACTCTGAGAGAGCCCTAAAACTGGTGTCCGACTCCCTGCTGGAGAAGGAGACACCAGCTGTTGATACGGCTGCTACTGAAGGAGGAGATGAAAAAGGGTAAAGAGTGACTTCTGGCAGATAATACACTTTTTTTCTTTGGGCAGGTTGGTAATAACAAGGATTAAGGTAGTTAAAGCCAAGGGTAACATAGATAGATAGATAGATAGATAGATAGCTAGATAGCTAGATAGATAGATAGATAGATAGATAGATAGCTAGATAGCTAGCTAGCAACCCCAGTTCAGCTGAACGGTTTGTTTCTCTTGACAGTACGGAGAACTCAGGACGGCTGTTAAAAGGTGTGATGAGGGTGGGCATCCTGGCCAAAGGCCTGCTGCTTCATGGGGACAGAAATGTTGAGCTCATCCTGCTGACTGCTAAGAAACCCACCATCTCTTTACTGAAGAACATCGCCAAGCATTTGCCCAAAGAACTGGAGGTAAGGAAACGTCGGCAGTTAATTTAGGACATTGGTTGAAGTTGAGTGAGGGAAGAATTGTGGTAAACTTGGAATTTACAACGTTTTAAGTTTTTAAATATTTTAGGATTTCATGACATACCTGGGTGCGGTATCACAAATGGATACATTGTAAATTCTGACAAAAATGGCAGAAAGCCAGTTTTATCACTATTAGTTTTAATATGTAGTCAGAATGTCAGATGAGTAGATTTAAAAAAAAAAAAAAAAAAAAAAAAAAAAAAAAAGAGGAAATTGTCATCCACTGCCTTATGACTTGTGTCATAAGAGCTGGATACCGAGGGACTGAAAGGTTAAATATAACGGGAATGAAACCTTGTGATGTAGTAATTGCACTCTTGTGTAAAATAGCAACCCAGAAAAATATTCTTCTGTCAAATCACTTCATCCTAGATGGGTTTCTCTCTTATGCTAGAGCATCTCATTTATCATGAGTGAACATGCACAGCTGTCTTTCACAGTCAGAAACAACACAGCAGTTTGTATTTGTATGTATTAATGATTAGAATTATTAACAGTGGAAGTAAAATCAGTAGAGTTGACTTTGTCATTTTAGCTTGCTGTGGATATATACACTACCACTGTTCCGGTGTTTCAGAACTGCCACTCTGTAAAGTTAATTGTGTAAATCAATTAAGTCTGTTTATCAGAGGACTGTTTTCTGCTACATCTTAGAAATACTGTGTGGTTTCTAGTTGTTCACAAATGACTGAACTGCCCCTAGCCTAAAGAGAGAAACTCATGTGAAATGTGAATTTTCTTCTTCTTTTTTTTTTTTTTTTTTTTATTAATTTGCTGGCATTTTCTCCTCAAGACAGATGATTGCCACCAGGTGCAAGGTTGTGATGTTTCAATTGCTCACTCTTCCTCCCTCCTGCTTTAGCTGTAATTAGCTGCTTTTGACTGATCTTTAGATTCACTGCCTGGTTATGACACCTGAATCCTACAGAGTGAGATGGGGCTTTTATCTTATACTGCCCCATTGCTTTCCTAAATATTACAATTACAAAGATTTAATGAATTATTGGGAAATATATTTTGGTAATGTCACAGATCCTGTGACTGAACATAAACTACTTTGAGATAAAAAGAAATTGCACAACCCAGAGTTAAACACATAACAGTATTGCCCTGTAACCTCGCCAAACAAGGCTGTTATTTGCCCCTACACCCCTCCTCCTCTGTAGTGAGTAATCCCAAGTGTCCTTTTAACCGGCAGACATTTTCTGAAGATCAGTATGAGGTGCAGGCTCACCCTGAGGAGGCGAACATCGTGATATTTTCAAGCAAGGAGCCCAAAATGCAGGTGACCATTTCTCTCACTTCGCCGCTGATGAGGGAGGACCCTGCTACTGAGAAGGAGAAGCAGGCAGGAGGAAAAGCGGCTGAGAAAGGTTAGAGAAGCCAAAGCTTTCAGTACCAGATGACCAAATGTAAGCGATGTGTGTAATACACTTAAAAAAAAATATATATATATATATACTCCATCCTTCCAACCACAAAAAGCCTACATTTTTAGGCTGAAAAGCTCTTAAAATTACACAAAATGAGAAGTGGGACTTGTAACCAAGACCACATTCATAGTAGGTTTTTTTTCTTTAACCCCTAAAATAAGATTTTTCTCACATTTCATTTGTCCCACTTTATTCATTTCCCCCATTTTTTGCAGTTACAGTAGTCCCCGATTTCTTCATTTCTTTTCCACAACATGGGAATCAAAAGCCGGGCTCTCCGACCTTTCTGTGCCACTAGGGTGTGTGTTTATCTTGTGAACACATGCTCAGATAAAACCTTTGGGATACTATACTAATAGACTGAAGGTGATGATTGGTGTTTAGATAATGCCCAGGGATGAAAATGCTTCAAATGGTGAGACTATTTTTTGTAATTTTTTTTTAAATCCTTATTTCTAGACTTGACAAGAGTTTAGCTTCTTGTTACATTATGGTCACGATACCTACAGTATGAGGGGGATTTTGAGGTCCAGAGACTTCCATTCCCTCGTCTCTCATCCCTGCATCATACTGTGGCATTATCAATGAAGAGGTGTTGGAGTGTCATTTTATTGCCTCGCAATGATCAGTATTTGAAATAATAAGATGACAATAGTAAATCCATTATCATTCCTCCCCCCCTCCCCCATTTAACAATATAGGTAATTTTCAAGGTCATTGTGTTGCAAACACTCCTCCACCTGCTCTAATAACTGTCAGTATTTTAATGTGTTTTTCCCATTTAGAAAACATGGTAGAAATGTTTTCTGTGGCCGTTGTCTTTTATTTTGTAACTTTTGTTTGGGTTTGTTGATCAGTTCCCCTACTTCTGTATCAGCAGACCTAGGCAAGCCAATGGCTGATCTGAAGACCACACTTATTTACATACCACTAAGAATAGAAACCTTAAAGGAACCAGGTTGCCCATGTTTATTAAGCTTTTTAGAGGAGGAAACCCCCTCTTGTTCATTTTCAGGGGTTCAGCTGCTGCTAAATCCATAACCCTCTCTCTGAGGCATGATAAATATGGGTCTTTGATTCTAAGTGGTATGGTAGTGTAGACTTCAAAAAAGTGGCTTTGTTTTTGTTATGCATTTCCCCTGTAAGAAAGCTAATGTCCTCTGCTGTCGCTACAGTTCTAGTGAACAACGAAGTGTGGAAAGTCCCAAGGCTGATCTTGAGAAATATTCAACATCATAGTCATCAGTAACCACATTGAATGTTTTGGACAAACCGGTCATTTGTAATTTGTAGGTGACTTTACAGTCTTGTGAAGGTCTCTTGAATTTGTCCTGAAACAGCCCACAAACCACTTAATTGACATCTAAATCCAACACAGACACAAGCATTATTCTTTAAACAAACATAACTTTGTAATTCATCATTTTTAGTACTACTAATTAGGTTAATTTTGGGCTTTGTCAAGTAGATCTGACTTTCATTGGTTTGCTTTTTGATGTTGATATTGTCTCTAAATATGAAGGCATGACGGTAAAGAAGTATCCTTGCTCTTGTGCCTTTATCTGCTTAAGACGTTTCCTTTCAAACATTATTGCAGAGGAGAACGGGAACCATCGCTATCTATGCAAAGTAGGGTCAATCAAATGATGTAGAATGAGAGCAACAAAAGGAATAAAGTCCATGTTTCATGATCAAAAGTTGTAGAAAATAAATTTTTGGATCTGAAGCTCAGCTGCTCAAACTGTTTCAGTCAGGCTCTTATGCAAAGTCAGATGCAAAAACGAAACACTGAGTTTATTATAGAAAATGCTACAAATCTTAATGTAAGCAGCTTAAAATGTTTAATTATTGAATAATTACAAATTCCCTGCATAAAATGGTTTAGTGGGGTGAAGGAAGACAAATCTGACATGGTTTAGATTTTTTTTGTGTTAATTGTGGGGAAGAAATGTCAAAAGATGGGGCTCAGTGATCAGTTCCTGAACTGGAGAAATGTTACAAAATGCTTTAGAGATGTCAAGAGAGATAAGACAGCATTATAGGAAGAAGGAAACGAGGGTTTGACTTAATACATAAAACGGTCTTTACTGCGCCTTTCTCAGAGCACACATTTTGACTTGTTATAGCAGAAAAACTATGAACGATTGCTCGGTTTCATTTTAAGTGTCCACACAAGTGAACCAGCATGCTTAGTAGCAGCGCACTGACACAAATGGACATTATTCATGTTATTAGTCAAACTTAAGTTTAACAAGTCAAAATGTCTCTTATGAGAAAGATGCACTCAGGCAGATGATAATGGTGTCCACATTTAAAGACACTATAAAATCAATAGGTCTTATGTGGTTTAGTCATCGTAAACTAATAATTAAATATAAATTCCACCACTCTTCTCTCTGAATGCCTTGGATTTCCTTTTTATTTTTTTATTTTTTTTTGCATGAGTTTTTGTGACCTCCCACTCAAAGAATACATCGGTAAAACACGTAAACTTCCATATTCAATGGTCAAATGTTTTCCTTTTCTCTCATATCTTCCCCTCATTATTTTTCTCACAAAACAAACTGAAACAAGCCAAAGAGTCTCAAGGAAATGTCTGGTTACATCAACAGTAACAACACTTACTATGTGTTGCAGTCATCATTTGGGTTTTGCATTAGTTTGACTATGGGTCACGAGCTTGTGCATGCTATCTCCTCCAGGTGTGGCTGAGAAGGACCCCACTGATCTTCTGAATAAGAGAAAATGTCTGGAATACCTGGCTGCTCTCCGTCACGCCAAATGGTTTCAGGTAAAAGCACCACATGCATGTGAAAATGTCATAAAAACAATGTAAAATAATGACCACAAAAATCCTGGTAGGACTGGTTCAAGTTCTTTGGTAAAGATTTCTAAATTCAGCAAGCCTGTGCGGTCATCATCTCTTCAGTCATTAAGAGTTCTACTCACAAAACAGGTTTATAGTTTTGAGTAGAATCACAAATGTTTTTACTTTGCCTTTTTTCAAATGCACACATTTAAACTCACCAGTTAAATTGTATAGTGACATTGTCAGAAGTCCAGTCTATCTAAATTAATTAAAAAATAATAATACAAATATTTTTTTCTCTTCCTTTCTGAAGGCTCGTGCCAACGGGCTGCAGTCTTGTGTGATCATCATTCGGTTGCTGAGAGATTTATGTCAGCGCGTTCCCACCTGGGGGAAGATGCCCGGCTGGGTAAGAGGCTTCAACTCTCTGTTTTGACTTTTTCATTTTCTTTTCTTTTTTTTTGGAAGGGGCGGGGGCATTCGACCCTCTCCTAGTAAGGTTTTATTTAATATTTTGTCATCTCTCCAAGCACAAGTACATTGTTGTACTTTTGATTTGAACTGTTTCCCTAAATTTCTGTCCTCTTTTTGTATGTCTGTCTCTCCTGAGGCCCGTTTCAGGAAGGAGGTTTAACAAACTCTGAGTCTAACCCTGATGTCGGAGTTGATTTACCCTGAGATGGGGAACTCTGAGTTTTTGGTTTCAGAACAGCTGATTTGAGTTGGTTCAGTCAACTCAGAGTAGGTTCACGCGCATGCACCACCACAATAAAAAGGCAGCATGAATGGAGCCATGATACAATTCACCATGGCAACAACCACAAACAAACTGGTTGGTATATACTATATGCGCACTATATAATACTCATGCGCACATACAGCGATTTTGACCATGTATTTTGTTAAAAAAGCAACACAGCGGCTGCCGCAAAAGAGAGAGAAAATTGATGCTAGAGTAAATGCGTATATTCCAATATAGTGTATATCATATGTAATCCTAAGTATAGCCTAATATTAGTGGTGAAATGGTATTGAATCTATAATCTATTTAATTTAGGTGCAATCCTGCGGGCGAAAAAGTCCTAGGCCTGCTAATCTCATTCTGAGGCTGCAGCACCATCATTAACAGAATTATAATTCATAATCTTATTTCAAAGGGTTTACATCATTCACCTGCAATACTGTGGAACTCCTTTTTAATGGCTCTTAGTGGTTTGTGTCCAGGGAACACTACAAAAACATTTAAAACACGTTTCAGAGCGAGTCACACTGACGACGCTTTGCTATACAGCGGCTTTACTAATATGCTCCGCATCACCAATGTTGTAAAGAAAACTGCCATTTGCAAAAAACGTAGTGTGACACAAATAATCTGCAGGGATGTGAGAGCATGTCCACGATGGGTGACGTTAGTGATAGGAGGACGGATAAGGTTATGTAGGCTCCATAACTGATTGACTGGGAAGAAAAACGATTCCGCTCAAATAGGAAGTTACCTGGAAATTAAAATGCGTTGGGGCATCAATATCATCTCCCGACGTATGTTTAACTCCCTGCGAAGTAATACAGCGTCTTCATCAACGGGATCGTCGACAAAAGGAAATGCTATGTTTTGAGAAAAAAAGTTTTATAGTCTAGCCTAACATGGTTAAAAAACAAACACTTTTTTTTTTTTTTTATTATTCATGCCAATAAACTGCACTAAAATGCGCCTGATACAGACTGAATGAATGAGGAAATGAAAGCGCGCTGTGTCAGAGGGAGGAGACTGAGAGAAACACTGAGGTTTCTTCTAGAAAACCTGCTTCCAACCGGGTTAGGTTCACAGGCTCAGTTACCATAGTAACTGACTGAGGTTAAGTTACCGCTCTTTCTGAAACGGAAAACCCAGAGTTTCCTTAATCTCAGGGTGAACAAACTCAGAGTTTTCACTAAACCTGCTTTCTGTAACGGACCCCAGAGGCCTGTACTACGAAGCAAGATCAGCATGGCCTGGATTTATTTCAGTTACCCGGCTTTACCAAACCTAACAACCGCGGTCCCGCATAAGCTGTGTCACGACTGTGGTTAACAACTAGTTCAATCAACCCAAGCGCGCGCGTTCACATAAAAGAGGCGGTGTTTGCACAGCACGACCAATCGCAAACCTCTACCAGAGCCGCAATACAGTCGCTGCTTCCTAAATCCGGAAGGAAAGCTGGCAAGAAATAGCTGACGCTGTAGCTGCGTAAATCACAACTCTTATCAATATCACTTCCTCATCAGTCAGGACCAAGATCTGACCATAATTACACTTGTGCTTTCCATTATCTGTCGTTGCTTTAGCCTATTATTTCAGTTGCAACCCTGGCAGTGGAAGCGATCGTGAGAGCAAATAAAAATATAATTCAAACCGCTGTGCGCATTGGCGACACACGGCTCAAGAAGCCGACAAAAAGCCGATATGCAATTCCCTCCCATTAAAATATATATATTTCATAAAAATACCCATCAGGGAATGTTAACGGGGTTGTCGGTCTCTAAATGTTTTAACTTTTATGAGCACATCTCTCTCTCTCTCTCTCTCTCTCTCTCTCTCTCTCTCTTTTTCTTTCTCTCTCTCTCTCTCTCTCTCTCTTTTCTCCCTTCCTCTCTCTCTCTCTCTCTCTCTCTCTCTCTCTCTCCCCCTCTCCCTCCCTCCGCGCACAGAGCTCCACCTGATCTTCTAAGAATGGTGACGCCGTTATCAATCGAGTATTGATTGGTCAGAAGGCGGTGCTTTTACACCGGTTGATCTCTGATCTCCAACTTAACCTGCTCCCGACCAGGTTAGGCGTTCAGCATAAGTTACCACGGCGATTGAACCCAGTAACAACTAATCCACCGTCGTGGTACAGAAAATCCTGGGTTGAAGCTTAAGTTAGCTCGTTAACGCCAAATTCTGCTTCGTAGTACAGGCCTCAGGTGCCGTCTATTTGAGAACAATAACATAAACAGGATATTCACATACATTCATAGCTCTATCAGTGCTGAGTCAATGCTGTATCTGTATCTTGTGTGAGGCGACTTTTATACACACCAAATATCTTGACATGGTTTTTTTTCTTATGAAGAGTCAGGACTGATAGAGGACTACCTATAAGGGTCCTTCAATCCACTGTCTGAAGTGTCTTCTCCCTCCAGGCGATGGAGCTGCTGGTGGAGAAAGTGATCAGCAGTGCTCCAGGCCCGCTCAGCCCAGGAGAGGCCATGCGCAGAGTCCTAGAGTGCATCTCCACAGGCATCCTGCTTCCAGGTCAGGCAAACATGTTAATGAGATTTAAATACATAGATTATTTCACAGGATACAGAATTTTTAGGACTTTCGAGAAAAAAATACTTGTTTCATGTCATTTTCTTATCTACCGTGCCTCCCTGTGGTGCTACAAAATCAGCTTGTGTCAAACTTGAACCTTTTGAGAGGATTCACTCTTTACTGCCTGTATTATTACTCATTATATTTATTACAATACATACATTATCACACTTACATGTTAACTTGTTTCCCCTCCCCTTACTCAGATGGACCAGGGTTGATGGACCCCTGTGAGAAAGAGACAACAGATGCTTTGGGAAGCATGATGCTTCAAGCCAGAGAGGACATTACTGCCAGTGCACAGGTACCCAGACACAGCATGTATGCCATGGCCACTGAAAAGTCTAGATTCTGATGGGGTGGAAAGTGTGGATTCACTTTTAGTAACTGGACAGCATAACGGGACACACTTGTTTGTTTTAGGTGTTTGCTTTTCAGCTATGAGTTAATGACCCAGTACTAAACTGTGGGTAAAGACAGCAACAGTGTGAGGTTTAGCTAATGAGCTTGGTGAGGGTTATTTGTGAAAACACCACCAGAACCATTCAAATTTAATTTCAAGCGTGTTTGATTTTTGGTGAATCCACTAACGGTCAGAGGAGGAAAGAGAGGACTTTTAAAATAACGCTATCCACAGTGAAGCTGGTAGTCTGCTTCTGAGGGACAGCTGTGGGGAAAAGGAGAGGACCACAGCCTTTTGTTTAGGGCTGGGCAATATATCAATATTATATCGATATAGTAATATGAGACTAGATATCGTCTTAGATTTTGGATACGTAATATCATGAGATGACATAAGCGTTGTCTTTTCCTGGTTTTAAAAGCTGCATTACAGTAAAGTGATGTACTTTTCTGAACTTACCAGATTGTTCTAGCTGTTCTATTATTTGCCTTTTTCCCACTTAGACATTATGTCCACATTACTGATGATTATTTATCTAAAATCTAAGTGTGAAGATATTTTGTTAAAGCCCCAATTGTCAACCCTAGAATATCGCCGCAATATCGCGGTATTTGTAAGTAAGTAA
The DNA here is from genome assembly GCF_010015445.1 of Perca fluviatilis. NCBI lineage: Eukaryota > Metazoa > Chordata > Actinopteri > Perciformes > Percidae > Perca > Perca fluviatilis. Next base: position 22,076,770 of record NC_053120.1, read on the forward strand.
GTAAGTAAAATTTATTTGTATAGCACATTTCACAGATAAAAATCACAAAGTGCTTCACAACGAAATGCAATTCAACACAAGAAGTCACAATACGAGCACATTGAAATACAAACAGAAAATATAACAAACAACCATAGAAAACCCATCGACTAAGCAAAAGCCTGCTTGAACAGCAGAGTCTTCAGCTGCCCCTTAAAAGATTCGACAGAATCCACACAACGTAGCGAGAGAGGCAAGTCATTCCACAGCCTAGGAGCCACTGCTTGGAATGACCGATCACCTCTAGTTTTAAAATTAGTGCGGGGAACCATTAATAGCATCTGACCTAATGATCTCAGACTACGGGTGGGGGTATGTAGCTGTATCAAATCAGAGATGTATGAAGGAACCTGACCGTGCAAGGCTCTGAAAGTAATGACCAGGATTTTAAATTGAATTCTATACTGGACTATTTGGTCAAGAATATCGTGATATCTGATTTTCTCCAGATCGCCCAGCCCTACTTTTGTTGCATGTCATACTTCCTTCTCTCACCTCGTTTCCTGTGTCCCTGTATAACGCTACAAAGCAACATTTCTCATTCCTGTTTTCTCTGGTTCCAGCATGCTCTGCGGCTGCTTGCTTTTCGCCAGATCCACAAGGTTCTGGGCATGGAGTCTCTGCCAGCATCCAAGGCCAGCGCTCGCAACCGCAAGCGTCGACGGGACGGCAGCGAAACGGGCGAAGGGGAGGGGGAGGGCAAAAAAGACAAGAAGGAAGAAGTAGAGAGTGCTTGACCTCTGCCTCCAGAGTGTAGGCCTTTGCTTGTTGGTAGACTGGTAGAATGTCACAACTTTTCTTATCTTGAAAACAATCTTAACACGCAGCTATACACATATGAATATAACTGACTGTACATGTTACATGTCTACCCTTGAATTAAGAGGAGTAATGTGTTCGGGGGAGAAAACAGAAGCATAAGAATCTGTACTGCAAATCCTTCTCGTATAGTAATTTCCCGCTGATTAAGTGTCTTTTAAAGTTTGCAGAGAAAATTGGCTTCATCATGAAAATGAATGATTGCATCATTCCATTTCAGTATAATTGCACACTACTACTGACCACTCCCCTCTTCTTGTTTATTCCCAATAGTTAAACCACCATCAACTACAGTATTGTTTTATAAGATGTTGAAAAGCCTCCAGTTAAATCATCAGCACCTAAGAAAGTTTTTTTTTTTTTCCAAGTAGGACTGCTTGAGTCAGGACTCGCTGAACTAACGTTGGTGCATGACATTTGTACGCTAAAATGTTTTTCAGTCTGTGTTCAACAAACAAAAAGATATGGGTTCTGGTTTAGAAGCTTTGAAACTGAAAAAGATGACAGATTACGGTTTAAGATCTACAAACATAATGCACTGTGATGTTCATTGTGCCTAAGGTGAGGAACATTAGACCTAAACTAGTGTGAAGGTCCTTCCTGAACTAAACACTCCCTCTAAAGTCTCCTGTTTCAACATTTCCTCCTCATGCATTTTGAAATTGTTATACATTTGAGTTGTGAAATTCAAAGGTCCTGCATCACACCTTAAATACTTAAAATGAATTCCCCTTGAAAACACGTCAGTAAGGTTTTGTGAGAAATGTACAAAGAGAGATTCTCTGTTTTGTGAGGTTTTTCTGTGGAGGTCACTGGAAAGTAAATCTGTCTATAGAGGAGAGAGAAGTCTTATGTTGCACAGTCTGAAGCATGCTGAGGGAATGAAGCACTTAAGAAATGACAATGTTACTGTATGCAGCCATAATTTTATCATTTGAATAATATCCCTGGTAACCTTTTTTTTCTTCCAGAGTATGGTTAGCAGAAGAGAGAAGCTTTAGTCCGACTGAATCTCTATTGTTATGATCATGTAGTCCTTTGACTTTCTTCCTTGTGCCTGCATCATGTTGTGTATTACAGAGTAAGGGTTACATTGTTTTTTTTCAGGTTAATATTGTAATGAAATTGTTTCACAAAGATGTAGGACAGGGAAGGGACAGTTGCACAACTCTTTGGCTTAAAAGTTGATGTGATGAGAGCATTATTGTGCCGTTTTTAGTTTGATTTTCATTTATCAAGAGCATCATATATTGCTTATTTTATTTCTGAAGGATGTTGCAATCTATTTTGTATTCTTTAAATGGAAAGTGTGAACGTTGCTGTCCTTATATGTGAATGTCTTTGTAGTGTTGCCTAAAATTAGGGGAAATATATTAAAACACGTTTAAGCCATTTTGTGTCCTGGGTTGTTGTTTCTCCATCACTGCAAATTCTCAACAATTAAACGCTTTCTACAATTTTAAGAAGCACTATTTTTAACCGAACACATGTCACCTACAGCGTCACTTCTTGCGTCGCTTCATGAAATATGAACCGCATTTTCCAAAATATTGAGGAAGTGGGCTGACAATGACAGCGCTCACTCCACAGCTGCAGTAAATGTCTGGGAAGTGAATATCGACAGTATCTGTTCCTGCTTAGTGGTTTTAAGGAAGAAATTGGAGAGAAAATGTCACCGACTGTATGAGACAAAGATGATTTCGAAGTCTTCTTCCTCCAGTTAACGAACCCAGCTGTCCTGAAGAGGAAACTGTTAACATCTGTCCAGAGAGCTGCAGGTACTGAAAAATTCATGTCGACAAGAAACCAAACTGAACAAGCTGTCCAGGGCGATTTACTTTTAATGTATGCGACAGGAACAGCCAGGAACAAAGCTGTCACAACCTGCTAACTGCTAACAATTTATTTTGCTTTATTGTATTTTTGGATCCATGTTGCCTCGACAACAGCTACTATTTATGTCTCTATTTAGGCATTTATTAACAGAATTTTAATGTGTTTTTATTTAATTGTATGTTATTGTTCTGAGACATTTCTCTCCTGGACAGGTGTTCAACACAGAATTCTCCAACCCTCCAGCCCTGCTAATGGCAAAGGTATATACTATGATTCAGAGCACCACATTAAGTAGTTTGCTTTATATTATAACAATATAAGGAGCTTAAGTAAATTCACTTTAATCTCTGGTGTGTTGTTTTTGATAAAACATGGGACTGTTGAGAATTGATATTCAAGGATAGAAAAAAGGGTCAATGCAGCAACGTTGTTCTCATAAATTATTTATATTTTCTTTGAGATGTGTCAGATATTTATAACAAATGTTTTAAATCATAGATTCAGTTCTTTTGTCACATAAAAACAAAATAATGCACATTAAAAAGTTTTTTTTACTTTACTAAGCCATAAAATACTCAAAACATTCTTTAATTATTTAATAGGCCATGTGGTTGAAAACAATGTTTCTAACATATATATGTGTGTGTGTGTGTGTATGTATGTATGTATGTATGTATGTATGTATGTATGTATGTATGTATGTATGTATGTATGTATGTATGTATGTATGTATGTATGTATGTATGTATGTATGTATATATACACACACACACACACTCTCTACTGGTCAAAAGTTTGTGGTAACTTAGAAATTTCCATTCCACTGCATTACAGACTGCCAGCTGAGATCAGTTGCATTGTTTTTTTAATCAGAGCAGCAGTTTTCAGATTACATTATGTTCTTACATAATTGCAAAAGGGTTCTCGACTGTTGTAGAAAGAAGTGGCTGATCTTTAATGCAATATCTTCATTGCCCATTATCAGACACAGTTCATCCAATGTTCCAAAGGCACATTCTGTTTACTAATCTGATATCATTTTAAAAGGCTAACTGAGAAAACATTGGAGAACCCTTTTACAATTATGTAAGTACATAATGTAATCTGAAAACTGCTGCCCTGGTTAAAAAAAACAATGCAACTGATCTCAGCTGTTATTCTGTCTATAATGGAGTGGAATGGAAATTTCTAGGTGACCCCAACGTTTGACCGGTAGTGTATATATACGTACAAAAGTTATGAGACCGAAATGTTGCTGCATAACAGAAATGACCCATATGATTAAGACAGCTGAATATTGTTAGAATAAAATGTAACCAGCTGTGAGAGGGTTTTTAAACAGTTTAAGGTGTTTTGCAAATTATTCCATTTACAGTTCTCACTGGTCAACCATGGAGCATAGTCTTTTGAGTGCTACATGTTAGTGCTGTATAAACACCATTACTGATTAAAGGATACAGTTGGGTAACGTTATAGCTAACTGCATCCATAGCTGTAATTGACCAATCAGAATTGAGAATTCAACAAAGCCTTGACCTAATAGGTAATAACAGTTTCTTAAAATAAACAATATTCGTCATGTTTAATATGTTGCTTATATGCAACAAGCCAGTATTTTAAGTTAATAGTCTGGCTCCATTATTTCAGACAGACACTGAGGTGTTTTAGGGCCGGTGCCTCTCTTATTATTATTATTATTATTATTATTATTATTAATATTATTAATATTATTATATTCTGCTCCTGCAGATGAGCTGGGCTGCCAGTACACAGTGTGTAGCCAAGGGGGACCACAGGAAACCAAAACCTGGAGAACTGACTTTCTACAAAGGAGACATCCTCACTATTGTAGACACAACCACGGTACTGTCATGTTTAAAAGCGGCTATAGATAGTGTTTGTTAAAAGTCCTTGTGTGTTTGTTTTTTTTACCATTTGAGCCAAGACTTTGCTCTTTACTAGAAGAAGGGATATTACAAGGCCAGACACAACACCACCGGAGAGGAAGGACTCATAAACGCCTCCAATGTGCGTGAAAGAGAGGCTCTGCGTGTTGACCCCAGCCTCAGCCTCATGCCGTAGGTCTCTTCTTCTTCTCAGTTTTGCACTCTTTTTTTTGCATCAGTAGAATGCAACTATGTTTGCATACAGTAAACACAAGCAGTGTGATTGTCACATGGGAGCACACTAGTTTCTGACTTTAGCTGCTGCCTTGGTCAATCTTAAAAAACGCATCTTGTGACTACACGGTGTGGATTCGACGTGCAAACAAACATTGTCAGTATTAATCACTCCAACTTCCTTTTTTGGTGTGTACACTCCTGACATGTTTTCACCTCATGTCTGTTAGAAAATTAGTATCTGTAAGATATTTCGGATGGATGTTTTTTATGTGTCTCACCCTGTACCGTCTTTCCCTAGTTGGTTTCATGGGAAGATCTCGGGTCCTGACGCGGTGGGTAAGCTGCAGCCAGCCGAGGACGGCCTGTTCCTGGTTCGAGAGTCCATTCGCCATCCCGGCGACTACGTCCTCTGTGTCAGTGTCTCCGGAGATGTCGTCCATTACCGGGTCATTTATCAGGACAACAAGCTGACCATTGACAACACACAGTATTTCTACAACCTCATTGACATGATAGAGGTAAGAGGCTCTTGGGTCTTGGTTAGATTCAATCCAAGTTGCATAATTCTATGAAGCCAGGAAAAAATATAGCTACAACATGCACAAAATCCCTGAAGATCTTTCATGTGAAGGTGAAAGGAAACCTACACATATTGCTCCAAGACTAAATGTACATATGTTATTAACCCCTAGGTTCATTTTGCGCCAGAATTGTCCTTTTAAGGTATTTGGTCAATAATATTGTGTAATCTGATTTTCTCCTTATTCTCCAGGCCTTTAATAAAGTTGTTCTTTATACTACATATTTTGTTGGAGTTTTGACCTCATCACTCATAATTCAGCCAGATGTTGCAGTGTAAATAATCATCAGTTTAGTTCAGCTATTTCTTCCATTCAAACTCCTAACGAGGGGACTGGGAAATGATCAATCTGAAGGGTCACAAGATGAAAAAAAGCATTTCTGTTTCACAAAATAATTCTTTTTCTGACTATTTTCTATATGAAACCAAATATTTTAACACAATTCTTCAAATTAAATTTTCTGAGAAAGAACAAAAGTCTCTACAGCCATGCTAGTGTCTCTGTGAGGCTGTACTTGGATACGTTGAGCCAAATGCTTATATCAGTATGCTGATGTTTAGCAGGTACTTTTTTTCCAACCATGTTCACCATCTTAGTTTGTTATGTTAGCATTTGCTACAGCTGAGGCTGATGGACATGTCATTAGTTTTGCAAGAATTTGGCCATAAAAAGAAAATTTTGACTTTATGATGGCACTAGATTGAAAGAAAGGTATCCTTACATGGAGTACCATCCATTAGTTTTCAAGACATTTCACTAAAAATCACAAATGTCACCCTCATGGTGGCGCTGGTCAGAAAAAGTCAGGGGATCACCAAAGTTAGTAGGACCCATCATCTGGGGATCATGAATGTCTGTACAAACTTTAAAGGTAATTGGTGGACCAATTGACCAAAGACTAGCATGGCTAAAAGTCACCCTAATGTTCACACTTATGCCTTAACTTGTGACGAGGTGTCACAAATAGAAAATTCCTCATCTTAAGGGGGTTGGCAACCAAGGTACTCTAACACCTGCTGTATTTATAGCCAAAATGTTTGTCAGCCTGGTAACTATCAGCATAACTGACAACAGTGTAAAAATACATAATTCATGTGTCAAAGTTAAGGAAAGACAGGAAAACACATGAAGCACAGCGCTTTTTATGGTTTATCTTTATTTGGCCTGTGAGAGTGCGTTATGCTTTGCTGCAGTGAGGTTTAAAGATAGGCTCCACAGTGATGGCCAGCTCCCCTTCAGCACCGTCTTATCAGCGAGCCACAGATGGCTTCAGGCCTGAGTCAGACCGGCCATTATACTCCTGTGAGGAAACAGAGGGAGGACATCCAAATGTATATTTGGGAGAGATCATGTTATAGATGCTCTTTTGTCTCAGTGCTGGCAGACTGCTGGCAATATAAAACCAGGCTCTGATGTGTCACTGTATCATATTTTACTTGTGTAATTTAATTCATCTGCCAATATAACCTATATTTAGCTATTTCATGAGAAAAACTGCACCACATAATGTATGTATAGATACTCTTCAGTGTCAGTTTAATGTCTCTGTTTCTTGTCGACAAAACAGAAAGCATCAAGGGGCAGCGTTATACTCATTGTTGTTTATGTCAAACCACAGTCCTCACCCGTGTTAAAAAGGCTTCCTGAGTACTGCAGAGGTGTTCATTTTCTCTGTGTCATAATTTCAATGAACTTATTATTCTCTTTAGAGCTAGAGAGAATAATAATTCATTATCCTTGTCTATGTGGCAACCTTTACACAAAGAGTGTAGAGAATGGACATACCAAATGAAATTACAGATATTACAGATATAAAAAAAACATCTACTATAAGTAAGTAAATATCTGCTGTTGTTGCTGGGCAATATGAAGAAAATCAAACATCACAATATTTTTGACCAAATACCTTAATATCGATATTGTAGGGTTGACAATTGGTGCTTTCACAAAATATTTACACAATGAGATTTGTGATGAATAATTATCAGTAATGTGGACGTAATAACTAAGATGGTAAAGGCAAATAACAGCTAGAACTGGTAAGTCCAGAATACTACATCACTTTACTGTAATGCATCCTTTAAAACCAGAAAAAGACAACACTTATGTCATATTACGATATTGCAATATCCAAAATCTAAGACAATATCTAGTCTCATATCACGATATTGATATTATATGGATATATTGCCCAGCCCTAGCTGTTGTGTGATTCCATCTTTGCAGTTCTACTCAAAGAACAAAGGCTCCATTGCTACAACTCTTCTGAAGCCCAAACAAAAACAAGGAACCAAGTCAGCTGAGTTGGAGCTGTCTAAATGTAATGTCAAGAAAACTTTAACAATAGATCAAATATAATAATAATGATGATGCAAGCATTTAGTGTTACGTGTCAGGTTTACAGTTCATATCCCTCTCCTCTCAAGCTGGATGGCTGCTGGACATTACGAAGCTCAAACTGGGAGATAATATTGGAGAGGGGGAGTTTGGTGGTGAGCTTTTATTTGATTTGATCTTCTCTCCTTATTATCTTTGTACCCTCACAACATTTATAATGAAAAAGTGTCATCAAACCTTTTCAGAAAATAATAATTCTGTCTTAGTTACTTAGTACAGATGTATTCTGATGGGCAATTACTATGTGTGATTCTCACCTCCAGCTGTTTATGAAGGAGACTATATGGGCCAGAGGGTGGCAGTAAAGACCATTAAATGTGACGTCACAGCTCAGGCCTTCCTGCAGGAGACCACAGTCATGACGTGAGTCTGAAGATTCCCTAAATTTGAATGTTTTCACATTTTGTCAAAACACCTGATGAACTGCGAATTAATTACTAATAAAACCAGCCCTTAATGAGTTTTCTCAATGAAAATGAACTAATTTTGGCTTATTTTGCGACTGAGCATATCATTTTGAATCAAATGTAACTTGTTAGTTTTTTTTATTTTAGCTGTCAGTGTTTTTAATGTGGATTCACTCCTTCCAGGAAGCTCCAGCATAAAAACCTGGTGCGATTGTTGGGAGTCATTCTTCACAAAGGCCTTCATATTGTCACAGAGCTCATGGCTAAGGTACAGTGAGTGAACACATAATTCAACAGTGGTTCTCATTTGGTAAACAAAACGTGATTATACTAAAAACTAATAAAAAGAAGAAGAAAAAAGGTAACATAGTGAATAAATGGAAGACACCTTGTTACATCACGCAATGAAGCAGAAAATAAAATCACATATAGTAAGTGAAACCACATTGGTTTGTACTATTTACCCAAAAAAATTTCAGTCAAGATGAGTCATTGGTGGGAAGCATCTCCTAAACAGCAGCGAGGGAGCCCTCTAAACAGAAAGCTGGACTCACCAGCTATGAATACATCGTCAGTTTTTTTCTGCAAATTCCCCACCAGCAGCCAGTGAGAAAAAATAGTTATTCTGGGTTTATTAGTTTACGAGGGTTGTTTTACTTTCTGGGTAATCAAGTTATCTGGACAACTCCTGGAGGATAGACAGAGGGGAAGGGAGGCACTCAGATAACTACAAGTTTTCACTGATTGTGCGTTTGCTTGTAATTTATGTATTAAGGTATGACTGCTTTGAGATGTATGCCCTCAAATCTTTGTAGTTTTTACCAGAGTAAATGTCTTTGTGACTATTTGCTTGTTATATCTCAGGCCATTGTTTGCATGTGTTCCAAAAACAATTACAGACTGCCCTGCTGCCATTTGGAGCCACTACTGATGCAATGGTATGCCAATGATGGCAATATAGCTTTAAGGAGTAGGAGTCAGAGTTCCTCTCCTGGTTAATGACATTAGGCCAAAATCCAGAATCTCATTGTGGTTGCTTGTGGTACTAAATAACTTGTTTAGCTCTGGCTTAATGCATTAGCAAACCAAAAAGGTATTTCTGTCTATGTGTAGTATATCTCATAAATATAAAACTAAGAAATCTTCTAATAGAACCTTATTCAAGTATTGTGTACACGTGTTTGTGTTGCAGGGAAACCTTGTTAACTTTCTGAGGACAAGAGGACGTTCAGTTGTGAACTCAGTTCAGCTTCTCTGCTTTGCTCTGTGAGTTCAAACTTGTTTGAATGTATTGTTCTGTACAGCAGAAATAAATTACACAGAGAAGGGTGGGGCTGGGATCTGTGTGTGTGTGTGTGTGTGTGTGTGTGTGTGTGTGTGTGTGTGTGTGTGTGTGTGTGTGTGTGTGTGTGTGTGTGTGTGTGTGTGTGTGTGTGTGTGTGTGTGTGTGTGTGTGTGTGTGTGTGTGTGTTCAACGGGTAACTGTACAAAATGACAATTGTGTGTGTTTACATGTCTGTGGTCAGTGATGTGTGTGAGGGGATGGAGTACCTGGAGTCCAAGAAGTTTGTTCACAGAGATTTGGCGGCTCGTAACGTGCTGGTCTCTGACGACAGCATGGCCAAGGTCAGCGACTTCGGCCTGACCAAGGTGGACTCAAAGGTGTCAGATAATGCCAAACTGCCGGTCAAATGGACCGCCCCCGAAGCTCTGAAGAAAGAGGTCGGTTTTGAGAGCTATTGTGTCACTTTTCTTCTACCTGGGGTTTGTTTTTGTTTCTATATCGGTTTCTGCCCCTCTGTAATACTTAAGTGTTATCTCTGTCTCTCCAAGACCTCTTTTTGGTACTTACAATAATATAAATTGTATAAAGCATTCATAGGTTTAAAATATATCTCTTTTAATGGTTACCAAATTTATTAATACCTTATAATCAGTAATAATCCATCAATAAGGAGCAGGATGGTGTAAGGACATGATGCATATCTTTCTCCAGCATAATTTATATTTAGTTATTTAATCCACCCGGATGTGAGTACTTACTGGGTTTATAACAACTTATAAAATATTATTATAAGTATTCCCTATTAGAAAAGGGGTTCTACATTTTTATTTATATATTTGCTTCTATTTATTATGCAGAAATTCTCCACAAAGTCAGATGTTTGGAGCTACGGTGTTCTTCTGTGGGAGATCTTCTCTTACGGTCGTCAACCTTACCCTAAGATGGTATGTAGCACCTGAACATGTCACTATTATACTGTTATGTTACTGTATGGGTGAATCACTAGGCACATGGGTGTGTTACAGACATGTCAGTTCCAGCCCACCAATAGTTTGACATTTTGGGAAAAACTCTATGTTAAATATGAAGCTACAGCCAGGCAACGGGTAGTAAATTAGCCTTAATACTGGAAAGGGGAAACAGCTGGCTTGGTTCCATCCAAAAGCAACAAAATCTGCCTAGTGTTACAATGACAAGTTATGGTTGTATGAGGGGATATAGTCCGTATTTCTTGGCCAGGACCAGTTGACTTCATCTTCTCATCTAACTCTCATCAAGAAAGCGAAGAAAAAAAAGTTGAACTATTCCTTTAAGTCAATCAAACAAAATCAATCTTCTGTCTGACATCTGTAGAAGATTTGTGCCTAATACAGTTCTTACAATATATTGTACTTCAGATTTGATTAGTGTGTCTTAATATGACTTTTTTTTTATCATTGTTTGACACTTTGGCAATATCAAACTGAACACAACCACTATTTGTCTAAGAATTTGCAGACCTCTATCATATCTGTATCTCTCTCTGTACACTCTCTCCATGAATAAAAAAGCTGATTTTGAGAAAGGACACCCTATAAAGAATCTGCAAAAATAAGACTTCAGATGAATCTTTCCTCTTTCCTGACTTTCCCGCAACCGACAGGAAAGAGAATCAAGCTTGTTACGGTACTCTGTTGCCATGTCAGGATTTGTGTCTCTGACATGTAGTCGCCAAAAAAGCAGACGGTGACTAGACATGTTCTGGATCAACTTACTGTGCTTAGCAGGAACCCCATTTTAGGTCATTCAGATCATGGCAGTGTGACAGAAGGGTAGAGGTTTACTGTACATTGTGATGCTACAACATGTAGAAATAATCGTATTGTTCTAAGCTAAACTAATCTACTTTATGAACTGTTAGGGTTCGGAGAAGGAGAAAGCTCCTCTTGACCTGTGTCGTACACATAGACGTCAAAGCAGGTAGAAATAGGTCAAAACAGATGTTGACGTCACATGAGGACCAGATTATGTTAAGGCTGTAAATTAGAGACTCTGGAAAGGAAGAAACGAAGCTACTTAAACACAGCTCTGTTAGTCACTCTAGTTATCCTCTGGTAATCCATGCTCCCTGACTGCCTGGCTGGCTAAGGACAGCAGGATCAGGCACCTTTAATCGAAGGGAAAGTTAGCATGTCTCTTTTGCACCTTACAACAGGTGGTGTCCTAAATTCAGTTGATTAGGTCCTAATTGCAGCCTGTTTGTAACTACTACATATGCAGGTTGATTTATGTGTGTCAAGTTTGTGTTCTCTTCAATAAAACTCTGCGCCTGGTAATTTGTTATCTGTTGCGGAGAGATCAAGACTGTGCAACCACCAACGCTGGCTCAGTGTTTAGCACTGCTGCCATGCAAGATACCATGAAATGACAAAAACCAACAATGCATTATTCCAACCTACCGTAGTTGTTTGTGTAGCCAGAGCCTATAGTGAGTGGCACTACAGTGTCATAATGTTGGAAACGTTGACTTCAAATCTCCTGAATGACATGTGTTGATGTTTGAATGTCAGTACAGTCAGTCATGTAAGAGCAACTGATATTTAGTCTCTGATTATTTATATATGTAAAAATGGTACCTGTGTGATCAGAGATCTACAGTTTTATGATGAGAAGTGTGACAGAATCTGTAGGAATATTAAAACTATGTCACGCCATGTGAGGGTGCGCCTCTTTAAGTTCAAGATTATGCATTGCTTTTGTTGGACACCCTCCAGATTGTTTAGATTTGGTTTAAAAGACACACCAAATGTCCTATGGTCCTGTGATAAGGTCCAGGAATTTTGTACCCGGATTTATGATAACCCATGTCAAATTGCAGGGACCCAGGTTCCATTCTGCCCAAGATTATTTGTTCTCTGGGAGATGGGTCATTCCTAAACGGGATGCATAAGCAATGTTCCCTCACAGTAAATAGGCACTGCTGATCCCCGGTCCGGGCAGGGCATTTCTGTGTGGACTTTGCATGTTCCACAAAGACACACCTAGCCAGTCCAAATGTAACCATTCTGAAATTTACTACTGTCAAAGGGTATGTTAGCTTTGCCGGCTGAGAGTTTTCAGACTAAACCTAACTAAATGTGACAGAGAATGATGGAATATTCAAATAGGGTAACTGATCAGGACAAAGAGAGCTGAAAGGACAAACATGAAAGCAACCACATTTAGCTTTGCACTGGGCTTTTGTTTGTATGGACAATTGATAGGATTTCTCTCGAACACTCACTACTAGGGTTGGGTACTGTTTACTTTTTTTTTTCGGTATCCAAAATTCAGTTCCAGTACCCAACGCTACCTTTTTCGGTACTTTTCCGCAGTAATAACAAAAATTATTTTCAGTTGTAAAAATAATTCCTATCCTATTTACTTGGAACATGTTGTTATTTATTTAGAACATTTTAAAAACCACACAAAATACAACACCTCCCTCTTCCGTCCCTTTACCGGCATTGCCATGACTCACTGTGACTTAAATAAATTGCAGAGGCGGCGTAGTTTCACATCGTCCGCACCTCTGCATGTGTGTGTCCCTGCTCTGTCAACATGCAGAGAGGACATCAAAAAATACTTCACTAACGAGTTGGTGCAGGTTATGCTATAGTATGTACTACTGCTCATGTATGATAAGTAAATATAGCGCTGTGGACATCTGGCATTGTATGGTCGATGTTGTAGAATAAAGTATCAGTGTAGAATCTTCGTTCAGTTGTCTGTCGACTCTTTGAGCTAACTGGCTCTGCTAGCCCACTCCACCTACACCATTCACGTTATGCTGCTATAATCATATCCCTTATTCTTTTTTTATAGAATAAAGAAAATATGTAATGGCAAAAACGCATGCAAGGCTCTTACACTAACACTGAAAAACAAACTAATAAAGTGTTGGTGGTCTGTATCCAAGGCGATACTGGATGGATATCTTTAACAAGATAATGCTGCTTGTCCTGCTGCAAGAATCGTTTGGAAAAGGTTCAAGAAACACTCCTAATTAGTTAAGTTAATATTATTATAAATATTATAGGAGAAAAAGTGTGTGATTTTAACATCTATAGGCAATTATACACATGCTTCATTTCACCCACACAGTAGGCTACTGATTAGTGCCTGAAATCTTTGTTTGAGGTTGTAATCAGGATTGCTTTTGCAATGTTGTGTTAATAATTTGTAATATTTTTCTCCTGGTGAAATTTGTTTGAAATGTTTAATTCACTTATCACTATACACAATATATCAGTTTGTACTTCATCCACACTCCTCCTCCTCCTGTTCATGTAGTCGCTGAAGGAGGTGAAGGAGATGGTGGAGGAGGGCTATCGCATGGAGGCTCCAGAGGACTGTCCCCCCAGTGTTTACTCACTGATGAGGATTTGCTGGGAGCAGGAGCCACGCAGAAGACCTACTTTTCACAAACTAAGAGAGAAACTTGAGCGAGAGATGGGTAAACGCAGCCCAGGCCCTGGGTCGGAGTGTCGGGATGGCAGCAGGTCTGGATCTAGATGCTGATCTTGGTTGTGAATCTTGAACTCACAACTGTGGGAATAGAGTGGCGGCTGATGGACAGATAATACACACATTGTTACCCACTCCTGTATTGGTGTGCATCACACAAGATGGCCAGCTGGAGTCCCAATTAGATTCCTTTCACCTAGCAGATAGGACAAGACAATCATTATTTAACTCTGGTGATCATGTAATGCTGACAGCCAGCCCTAACCAATTTGGTGCCTTGGGCAAGATATCAGCTGTTACCCCTTGCATTGCAGCCAATTCCACTGTTAATCACAATGTTCATACACTTAGAATATATATATATATATATATATATGTATATATATATATATTATATATATATATATATATATATGTATATATATGTATATATATATATATATGTATATATATATATATATATATATATATATATATATATATATATATATGTTATATATATATATATATATATATATATATATATATATATATATATATATATATATATATACATATATATATACTCACACACACACACACTACTGCTCAAAAGTTTGTGGTCACTTAGAGATTTCCATTCCACTCCATTACAGACAGAATACCAGCTGAGATCAGTTGCATTGTTTTTTTAATCAGAGCAGCAGTTTTCAGATTACATTATGTGCTTACATAATTGCAAAAGGGTTCTCGACTGTTGTAGAAAGAAGTGGCTGATCTTTAATGCAATATCTACATTGCCCATTATCAGACACAGTTCATCCAATGTTCCAAAGGCACATTCTGTTTACTAATCTGATATAATTTTAAAAGGCTAACTGAGAAAACATTGGAGAACCCTTTTACAATTATGTAAGTACATAATGTAATCTGAAAACTGCTGCCCTGGTTAAAAAAAACAATGCAACTGATCTCAGCTGTTATTCTGTCTATAATGGAGTGGAATGGACATTTCTAGGTGACCCCAAACTTTTGACCAGTAGTATATATTTCTGTATTTATTGTTTATTTCATATTAATGTTTAATATGTTTATGTATGCACCAACCACCAAGGCAAATTTCTTGTAAGTGATACTTACTTATATAATAAATCCATATTCTGATTCTGATTCTTAGGGGAAAAGATTAAACATATGTATGGGAAGGTGAGAGATGGAGAAAGGAAAAAATGTTTAAGGACTTATATAAAAATATTATTGCTGGTTTATAGCATAAGAATACTTTTATTTAATTCATTTAATTTATACTTAAAAAGAAGGGGAGGTTCATTTGCAGCAGATACTTTATGAGTCTTTGGTTATAATTCAGTAGCCTTATGACTTCAAAGATGAACTTTGACATTTTACATTTTCAGATTTGTGTTTTAGAAACCAAACTACTATTTTGACACTCTGGCTGTGCACTCACCAGTCAGCATCCTCGGAGCAGACTTTGAATCAGTTCATTCGAATATAATTTGTTTTGGAAAATCTAAATCTATGGGAAATACGGCATCTATTTCTACTTTCTTCTCCCTGTTTACGAGGCTTTTGAGATTATAAGAGTGATTTTGTGTTATCCATCGACACCGTTCTCTTGGGATTTTTGCATGTGCAGAATATTTTCAGCTTTCCTAATCTTTGGGCTGCACCTGATTATTTTACAGATACAGTTACGTATTCTATGTATTAATCCATCACACTCTATGTAATTGTCAGCGGCTTTTTAATAGAAATGCAATGAAGTGTTCATCTTTCAAAACTCAGCACAAAATGAAGTCTCCTTTTTGGATTGTTGTCACGTCACAAGAGCAAATTAAAATGTCATTTGACTTAAGTCTACACAAGCCTGGTATTTGTCTCTGTCCCAGGAGACAGACCCCAAATTGAGGCTTGATCCTCCGTCTCTCTTTATCGTGCAGTGCAAGCAAGGGTCCTCCACGATTTGCTCAATCTGCTCTGTGTTTTCCTGAAGCTCTCTAATATGATGAGCAGCAATTTTCTGGACTAACCCAATGTAAAAAAAAAAAAAAATAGATAACAAAAGATTTGATGGCGGACGAGTTATATATCATTGAGTGAAGGATTATTTATTTTTTTCCTGAATACCAGTGGTTTGTCAGTGTGTATTTGTACAGCACTAATGCAGGGATATCAGGACAAAGCTATTATCCTGGTCCAACATATGTTGATGAGTGAGTTCTCAAGATGTTTTTTCAGAAGGTCTTAGCTTTCTATGATGTCAACATGCTGACTTTCAGATTTAATTTTAGGGTGTTAACATGTAGTGTAACACTTTTTATATGGACTTTAGTCCCCAAATTTTTTGTTGACCAACTGTAATTTGACATATTAAGATCCCCTTAAAGTCCTCATGGTGTTTTCTTTCTATTTTATTTTGTGGAATACAGAGCAAAAACAACATAATTGTAAATCATACAATGTCAGGAAATTATACTCCATAACAGTTACACAGCATTTTTTTCATTCAATTAATCTAATGATAAGTTAGCAATATAGCGCACCACGGTCTGTCTGTCTCATTCCCCGCCACTAAGAGACAACATAGCACGACTGCAGGACTTTTATTTGTAAAGGCTTCAGATTACCCATAATGCATGTCTCGTATTTTTTCCCAAAGTTATTCACATTGACTGTTTTGATTGGAAAAAAATAAATGAGATTACAATAAATTTTGTTTTCTTACCTTCATGGCACAGAATACACCTCTCGAATAGACCACATTTTAACACACATAAGAAGCGCAGTAAGTCAGCACACACAGTTTTCTACAGTTTAACTGAGTTCAGTAGTTGATCATTGTAAACATAATGTAATTTGGAACAATTCAATCAAGAGAGACCTCATTTTGAGTAGGGCTGGGACGATTCGTCGACATAGTCAACGTCATTGATTACGTAAATGCGTCGACACAAATAATTTGCTTCGACGCGTCACTAAATAAAATAAATAAATAAAACTTGCGTGCAAATTAATTTATGTAATGCGGAATAATAAATAATTGAGCAATGGGAAAATAAACACTAATTGAAATTGAAAATAATCGCTAAATGAAAAATTAATCGTTAGGTTAATCGAAAAATTAATCGTTAGATTAGTCGACTAATCGAAAACATAATCGCTAGATTAATCGTTTGGGACAACCCTAATTTTGAG
The DNA here is from genome assembly GCF_010015445.1 of Perca fluviatilis. Taxonomy (NCBI): domain Eukaryota; kingdom Metazoa; phylum Chordata; class Actinopteri; order Perciformes; family Percidae; genus Perca; species Perca fluviatilis. The sequence continues at coordinate 22,093,937 of NC_053120.1, forward strand.
TGAACAATTTTTCATTGACGTGTGCACACTAAAATGAAAAATGATAGTCTTTGGTGATTAGACCCCAACGTGTCATCATCGACTTATCATTGTGACGTCATCATATTTAAAGGGAGTCGAGAAGCTGTGAGTATGGATGGAGTCTAGGCACTGGTGGTGATGGCAATGACTGAAGAGGATGCTGAGATCTGGATGAATGAGAAGAGGACCTGGGAGCTGGAAATGATGAAAGAGATTGTGGCTTAACCTGGTTGGTTTAACTAAGGAAACGCCCCCTAATAGGCGAATTTACAGCGATCTAAGCTTCATTAATCTGGCCTGGAGTCTACAGGTCCGTTTTCTACTGATCTGTGTGAAGTAGATTTATCCCAGAACATACAGTACAGGCCAAAAGTTTGGACACACCTTCTCATTCAATGCGTTTCCTTTATTTTCATGACTATTCACATTGTAGATTCTCACTGAAGGCATCAAAACTATGAATGAACACATATGGAATTATGTACTTAACAAAAAAGTGTGAAATAACTGAAAACATGTCTTATATTCTAGTTTCTTCAAAGTAGCCACCCTTTGCTTTTTTGATAGCGCTGCAAACCCTTGGTGTTCTCTCAATGAGCTTCATGAGGTAGTCACCTGAAATGGTTTTCACTTCACAGGTGTGCCTTGTCAGGGTTAATTAGTGGAATGTTTTCCCTTATTAATGGGGTTGGGACCATCAGTTGTGTTGTGCAGAAGTCAGGTTGATACACAGCCGACAGCCCTATTGGACAACTGTTAGAATTCATATTAGAACCAATCAGCTAAGAAAAGAGAAACGAGTGGCCATCATTACTTTAACAAATGAAGGTCAGTCAGTCCGGAAAATTGCGAGAACTTTGAATGTGTCCCCAAGTGCAGTCGCAAAAACCATCAAGCGCTACAATGAAACTGGCTCACATGAGGACCGCCCCAGGAAAGGAAGACCAAGAGTCACCTCTGCTGCTGAGGATAAGTTCATCCGAGTCACCAGCCTCAGAAATTGCAAGTTAACAGCAGCTCAGATTAGAGACCATCTAGAACAACATCTCTAGAACAACTGTTAAGAGGAGACTGCGCGAATCAGGCCTTCATGGTCAAGTAGCTGCTAGGAAACCACTGCTAAGGAGAGGCAACAAGCAGAAGACATTTGTTGGGGCCAAGAAACACAAGGAATGGACATTAGACCAGTGGAAATCTGTGCTTTGGTCTGATGAGTCCAAATTTGGGATCTTTGGTTCCAACCGCTGTTTCTTTGTACGACGCAGAAAAGGTGAACGGTTGGATTCTACATGCCTGGTTCCCACCGTGAAGCATGGAGGAGGAGGTGTGATGGTGTGGGGGTGCTTTGCTGGTGACACTGTTGGGGATTTATTCAAAATTGAAGGCATACTGAACCAGCATGGCTACCACAGCATCCTGCAGCGACATGCCATCCCATCCGGTTTGCGTTTAGTTGAACCATCATTTTTCACCAGGACAATGACCCCAAACACACCTCCAGGCTATGTAAGGGCTAGTTGACCAAGAAGGAGAGTGATGGAGTGCTGAGCCAGATGACCTGGCCTCCACCGTCACCGGACCTGAACCCAATCGAGATGGTTTGGGGTGAGCTAGACCGCAGAGTGAAGGCAATAGGGCCAACAAGTGCTAAGCATCTCAGGGAACTCCTTCATGACTGTTGGAAAACCATTTCAGGTGACTACCTCTTGAAGCTCATCAAGAGAATGCCAAGAGTGTGCAAAGCAGTAATCAGAGCAAAGGGTGGCTACTTTGAGGAATCTAAAATATAAGACATGTTTTCAGTTATTTCACACTTTTTTGTTAAGTACATAATTCCATATGTGTTCATTCATAGTTTTGATGCCTTCAGTGAGAATCTACAATGTGAATAGTCATGAAAATAAAGGAAACGCATTGAATGAGAAGGTGTGTCCAAACTTTTGGCCTGTACTGTATGTTCTGGGATAAATCTACTTCACACAGATCAGTAGAAAACGGACCTGTAGACTCCAGGCCAGATTAATGAAGCTTAGATCGCTGTAAATTCGTCTATTAGGGGGCGTTTCCTTAGTTAAACCAACCAGGTTAAGCCACAATCTCTTTCATCATTTCCAGCTCCCAGGTCCTCTTCTCATTCATCCAGATCTCAGCATCCTCTTCAGTCATTGCCATCACCACCAGTGCCTAGACTCCATCCATACTCACAGCTTCTCGACTCCCTTTAAATATGATGACGTCACAATGATAAGTCGATGATGACACGTTAGGTTCTAATCACCAAAGACTATAATTTTTCATTTTAGTGTGCACACGTCAATGAAAAATTGTTCACTCAAAATTAGGGTTGTCCCAAACGATTAATCTAGCGATTATGTTTTCGATTAGTCGACTAATCTAACGATTAATTTTTCGATTAACCTAACGATTCATTTTTCATTTAGCGATTATTTTAACTTTCAATTAGTGTTTATTTTCCCATTGCTCTATTATTTATTATTCCGCATTACATAAATTAATTTGCACGCAAGTTTTATTTATTTATTTTATTTAGTGACGCGTCGAAGCAAATTATTTGTGTCGACGCATTTACGTAATCAATGACGTCGACTATGTCGACGAATCATCCCAGCCCTACTCAAAATGAGGTCTCTCTTGATTGTTCATTCATAGTTTTGATGCCTTCAGTGAGAATCTACAATGTAAATAGTCATGAAAATAAAGGAAACGCATTGAATGAGAAGGTGTGTCCAAAATTTTGGCCTGTACCGTACTTTACAGTAGGTAGGTCAGCCCCCTGTGTGGAATAACATCCCCTCCGTTGGCTTGTTTAATGCAATCTTATGTCAAAACTTTGAAGATCAAACTGTGCTAGGGCACGAATAATCCACATATGAAGTGATCTTTCATCATATACCATGAACCAATGATATCAAATACCATGACTGCTGACAGTCATTGTCTCAGTTAACTCATCAGGGTCATGTAGCCTACATCTAAACATGTTGTCACTCTGGTAGGGGGCAGCTGTAAGTCAATTACGTAATAAGCTTAAGAGCAGCCATATGTTTCAGGGTCAAAGTCTGACATTAGAGGTGCTTGTGTGACAAGGTGAATGTCTGACCGATTTATCAAAATGGGACAAAAATAATGCACACAAATTTAAGAACAGGAACAATATTTTTATTTTCACACATTTTGATGGTACTGGATTTTTACTCTATATGCAAGCTTCGTGGAAATTTTAAACAACAATTGAAAACATATTCATTCAGCACTGCTTTTCACTAATTGTCACTTGTTGCTTTATTATCATGATCTGCATGTTTTGTTGCTCCAATGATTTCCCTTGTGTTGTTCTGATTTTATATTCTACTGTTCTTGGCATACCTGTTCTTAATGTTTGCTGTCTCTTTATCTCTTTTGATGCTCATTTGATTGTTTGGTTTTATCACACGATCACAACAACTTTTTAGTTTCAACTTTTGGAGAGAAAAAAAGAATGGATTTTTTAATGTTTTTTTGCATCATATAAGAATAGTGACATATTTAACTGTCAGTAAAACATATTGACAAATCTCAGGCACTCAAATAATAATCCTTATGGATGGACTGGTTTTCAACATTTTGAGCTAAGTTAGCCTTAGCTCTGTAAGTGATCCAGATTTAGCTAACTTACACATAAAAATAACTTTTATAATTATATCAAATATATATATATATTTTTTGGGCCAACTATCTTCATAACTTTCTGTTGCCTAACAGTGTGAAACAAAAAAAAGACGAGTGAAAGTTTTTGTTTATGTCACTTCCTAAAAATGCTCTCAATGGAATAAGTCTTAAAGGGGAACTATTATATAGCATTTTCAGGTTCTTACTTGTATTTTGTGTTTGTTCTGGGACATGTTTACATGCTTTTTAAGATCATATTTTTTGGCATTTTAGGCCTTTATTTGACAGGACAAAAAGCCCAGTCTGCTCTGATTGGCCAGCCTGTTTCCTAGAATCTCCACTTTGCTCAGCTGTTGTTTTACTAGTTGCAGCTGGAGCTACCGCAACCAAAAGACTACACAAATGGACATGTCCTAGCAGCAGGGCTGGACTGGGACAAAAAATTGTCCCTGGCAATTTTGGCCCAGGCGGCCCAAACCCACCGTGATTGGTCAGACACATTCCCTGCAGACAGTCCTCTTAAAATATGCGTGAATTCTATGATATGAGTTGCCTAGTGTTCAGCGTTCATGTGATCTTTTTGGATCCTTCAAGAGGGTTCTCAAGACTTATCTGTTGCTCTTACACTTAAATAATTCATTCATTCTTAGAGTTATGATTTGTATATTTATGGTATATTTATTATTTTTTATTATTGATATTTGATATTGTATTGCTATTATTGTTATTATTACTAGTATGCTTAATATTGGCTTAGCAACTTTAAAAACTGTTTACTGTTAATTTTAACTATTGTAAGATTCATATTTTGTCGCTTTGGACACAAGTGTCTGCTAAATACTATAACCATAACTATAACCCTTCCCAAAAGCTACAATAAAGCTGAGAGTAGTATATGCCCTGGAAAAGAGCACCAATACAAGAGAAGCTAATTAAGCAATTAAAGGAACACTGACGCTTGTATCATCACTGATTTTATAGATCACACAGACTTTTCAGCTACCCAACAGGCTAACCGCTAGCATTTTCAATGTAAGCTTAAACAGATAGGTTACCGAAAATAAAAAAAAAAAAAAAAAAAAAAAAAAAAAAAAAAAAAAAAAAAAAAACCCCCCCCCCCACCCCCCCCTAACAATATAATTAATTAAAAAAAAAAAAAAAAAAAAAAAAAAAAAAAAAAAAAAAAAAAAAAAAAAAATATACTATTCAGGTCAACTACTCTCTCCTTCCATCTTTTCCTCACTCGCTCCCATGGCCCTGTCATGGTCACTCGGCTTCTTCCCTGTCATGATGTTGTTTCTGCTTCAGCCACCTCTCCTCCTCCTCGGCTTCAGGTAATGCTGATGTTGAAGCAGCTACTACAGCCCCAAACATGTCAGAAATGTTGGCACATTTTGAGGAATCCGCCTGTAGATTCTTAATCTTTTTCTCCTGTAATTTCTCTGGACTTCCCTTGCACTTTGGTGGTCGTTTGTCCATTTTAACGTGAATGCTAAACTTCCAGCATAACTATTATAGCTTCGTGTCTCAGGGGCGGGAGGCGTGGCCATAGTGCCAATAAAGAAAATTAACCAATGGGCCGCTGCGAGTTCTTTATGGGCCGGCCCCGCCCGGCAAAAAAAAAGGCCTATTTATATTGGCGATTCGGCCCAAATGTGCGGCGGCCCACCCGGAAAATGCCCGGTATGCCCGATGGCCAGTCCAGCCCTGCCTAGCAGTAATATGACCCGAAATTGGGGAGAAATTACCAACAACGGCCGCCAAGATTACAGCTATTTGGCATTGGCATGCACCTTCTTAATATTTAGCAGTAGGCTTACGTCAAAAAAATTTGAGATAAATAGGCCTACTTTTAAACCAAATACCACATAACCGGAAATGTTTCAGGAGTAATCTGACCTGGAATTGGGGAGAATTTAACAACATTGGCAGCCAAGATGACATCTTTTACTGCTGTTAGCATGTAGCAACATGCGACAATGTTAACACAGCAGTCAGTAGCTTAACAAAAAAAAACACTCCAGTAGTTCCTGCCTGGAGCAGATGACCAATCCCATGTCACATAAAAGGCCAGCTAAGTGTTACGTGACACCTAGATAAGAGTAGAAAAAAAAAAAATCTGAATGTTTTAGCTCACGGGGATTTCTCTAAGATACGTTTACCTCATTATTTGAACATGAACATCCACAATTATAACATTGTAGATGTGACAGAAAATACACAAAAGCATAATATGTCACCTTTAATACTAAACTTTGTGGAAGGCAACAAACTAACCAGGTGAAACCAATGACTCAGTAAAGTAAAAAAAAAAAAAAAGTGCTAAAGTAAAAATGAGCATTATTCTGTGGTTATGTGATAAAGAAGACTTTAATCTATAATTTGAGGCCTTGTGTTAGAATAGAATACACTTTATTGTCCCCGAGGGGAAATTTGTCTTGGACACAGTGCCACATCCGTTGCTTCACAACACAGACAATATGTAACATAAAAACATTCTCAAGTTAAATACAGTAAAATAAAGTAAAACAAAATATGTGTTATATGTATTTGACATAATTTAAAGAAAATACGAGGAAGTAACATCTAAGCCTACCATGGAATCATCTCAACAGTTTTATGGAATTCTCAACAGCCAATCACAGCAGAGTGTTCTCCCATTCTGCATATGTGATTTTGCACGACAGAGAACCAGAGAATCACATGAATTTACCTTCCTTGTCACACCACCGACCATCACCCTTTCTCTCTCTCCCTCTCTGGCTTCCTCTCTCACTCTTCCCTCAGTAAGCTGACACTGTGCATTTACACGTTAGCTGCTTTTACCTCTAATAGGATCAGAGGGACTTACATTGTCATCTGATAAAACTAAGCAGCTTGATAACTGCACTGCTCCTTCTTAACCAATTTGTGTGCAATTAGGATAACGGAGAAACAGTGGAAGGACAAAAATGTATTAACAAAATCATGAGGGGATAAACGAGCACCTTAGACTATCATTACTCTGTAAGCCTGTTGGCAGTGAGTTTGCAAACAAGGGACTGGTGACTCTAATGGGAATGAAGGATTGTTGAGGCAAAATAATGTTATGGTGCTTACACTCTGGTTTTCTGGGCTGAAACATGGATTATTATTCTTGATGTTTGATTGTATATTAATTTGTATTAAAATTGTCAAAGAAAATATGATAGCATTTGGGAGCCACAGTTTGAGTGAGCTGGATTGTATATCCACCACTGTCTGCCTTCCACTCGTTTTCACCCTTTGAATTACTCCAATGAGTTGTCACTGTTGAAAAATGTTTAAACACACATTGCAGTCTGTTTATTAAACCCCTTATCATCCAATGAAGCTAATTAAGCATAAGGACTCAATATTATTATAATTTTTTTCTTTTTACAAATGCACCATTCCATCAGGTGAAAATATTCCAGATGTGCATCATTTTATGCATGTTTCCTCCCAAAACATGTTTCCTCAGCCTGGTATATCTGGTATCTATGGAAACTAGGATCTCCACCAGAATTAAAAATAGTCTGGTAAGTTTGAACAACGGTTTGGCTACACAGCATAAGTTTGTATTGACTGTCCCACCAGCAGGAGGAAAGCTGTATTGAAGATGTTCAAGCATTCAGCAATCACTGCAGTACCTCAGTGGCATGTTTTTATGTATGTTTATTTTTTATAAATAAGTTGTCCACCATTTGGCATGATTTAAGCCACAGCCAGTACACAAAACTGATCTTGTTTGTGTGTTCAAGTCAGATGTCTCTGTAATGGATTAACTGGTAAACTCTAAGGTAGACATGTCAGGGGTGTATTTAATTAAATGAAAATAGACAAACAAGATTAATTAATTGTGAGTCATGGATTGCTATTTTGTCATGTGCGCATGCTCCCAATAGTAAAGACTGCAACTGATCAGCTGTTAAATCGATGTTTCTCTAACTTATCTTTAGACATTTATGAGGTCACAGGTAATCACTTAAGAGTCCCAGCTGATTACTGTGACATTAAGCCGCGGTCAACTCCACTGCTTTAAAGCTGCTAGCAGACACTTTCATGCTCCAGAACACAAAGAAACAATATCCAATATACGTGATGATAATGAAGCAGCAGCAGGGCTTTTGTTTCCAGTCAACATAAAGCATCACAACCTTGTCTTGTCATCATATGATTGTCAAAAGTAGTTCACAGCAGCTCTAAAAGGGACATGTTAAAAAGCTTCCAAGTAAAGGCCTTGAAGAAATATTGCACCTCCACAAGAGGAATCTTATTGTACAATGTTTCCAGCCCACTTTTCACTGACTGGGCTGATGCACTGAATATGTCCGATTTACTGTTGCATCACCCTCTCCTCCACCAGGCCAGTTGGTCCATAACTGTCATCTGACGCCAGAATAATGGAGGTTCAATTCCTTTTCTTAAAATTTGAAGGTATATTGTAGAGATGCACCGATCGAATACAGATATCGGACTCAAATAGCTGGATCGGGTATCGTGATAATGGGGCTGATTAATTAAATTCTATTCTATGTTTATATACTATATACATTATATGCTGGAATTTCTTACCAATTTGTGGCTGCATTTAAAAGGTTTACACTTGAAATGTACTTCCTGTTGAAAATGTTTTACCAACGGTTGCTGGTGCAATACTTATTATGGTAATAAATCAGTAAATCTATATCTATGTATTTATTTGTTACATTTTGTTTTACAAAGTTAGGAAAGCAATGTTTAAGTCAAGGCTGATGTTGCCTTACACATGAAAGACGTATTCCACTTCCACACAGTGAGAGGCATACAGCTTATTAATTTAACACTGGAATAGGATCAGTTCTCTCTATCGGCCTATACCCAAGCCCAGGTTTAAGCATTGGTACTGAAAAAGTTGGATCGGTGTTCCCTATAGCCTTTTTGACCACTGAGCAGGCCTGATGGGTTGTATTTCCTTTATATGACTGAAGAACAGTTTATTTTGTATGAACCATGAGTTATAATGTCATACAAATAGTGTATGCTATACAAATAGAATAACTGCAACATTTCAGAGTCTTTTCAGCTCTGACAAGAACTTCTATGAAATCTCTTATTGTTTTGGTTTATTTTTAAATGATGAATTTTAAAGAGAATTAACAGCAGCATACTGAATACAAGATACATTTCATAGTGTTTCACTCATAATGTACATGAAATATTTCAGAAATTAAAATAAGTATAGAGCAAGTAAACATTTTCCAGCTTCACACAAACAATAACAAGCGGATGTTACCGTTTTGTTATTGTAAACCTTGTTTTCTTTCAAATCAAACTAAATATTGTAATGAGACATAAGCAGACATATTACATAGTTTCCTGCCTAGAAGTAAGTATCGTTCCACCTAAAATGTATTTAAAATAAAATAATAATTAAAATAATAATAGGATAGACTATGTATTAAGGTTTTAAAATAAAAAAATAGATATTCTTTGTGTGTGTGTGTGTGTGTGTGTGTGTGTGTGTGTGTGTGTGTGTGTGTGTGTGTGTGTGTGTGTGTGTGTGTGTGTGTGTGTGTTTGTGTATGTATATATTTGTATTCATGTATTTCTCCGAATGATTTGTATATGCGACCAGAAGACGTTTGCTAAATAAGTTTGTGGTGTCTTGTAATCCCATGTGGGATGGGCCAAATGTTTGGCATGACACAGAAATAAAATGTAACTAACTAACTAAATTTTTTTATTACTATTATTTTAAAAACTTTTTAAATATTGCAAAATCAAATTGCTGTATCTGGCTCCTACTTTATTTTATTGTTCACTAGAGTGAATAAAACATTCTCAAATAAATGCATTTATCCCTGTACCAGGATGTCAGATGAGAGATTGAACCAAGACATATCACATGTAGGAAAGTCTCAGAAATTAAAATATTTTGGCGAGATTCAAAATAATCTTACTCAGTAGTGTCATTTACAGTTTTGATAAATTAAATATAGATTATGGTTTTGTTTGGATATAATGTGAGAAAAAATGTTCTATATGAAATTAATAGGATCAACATTAACATAAAGATAATCTTGGCTACATTATCATTTTAGTTTTTCTTTTTTCATGTAGCTCCACATAATGGAGGGCTGGGTGTGCTTAGTGAAAACTTTCAGTGGGTCTTTTGTCTTTAAAACAATAAATTAATGAAAGAAAGTCTTGTCCAGGCTCCATTAGCCTGGCCCCCCTCCTGTGGGGGTGAATGGAAATGACATTAAAAAACAATTACTTGAGCAAAAAACTGCTGCCAATCACTCTTAGGGGAAGGATTCCAATTAATAACCCTCTCCTAATCCCCTCGTTTCGACTCCTACGCCCCCTTAGCTTTGTCCACCTCTCCCTCTCTGAGCTGGAGTGCATGGCGTCTGAATTCAGTTGTTGAGCGCTCTTTGCACTAGGTGGCTTTATTCAGTCACACTTTATTGGAGTTTTTCTGTCAGGACTGTTTGCTACATAGAGAAATTATTCAGAGAGATGCAAGGTAAGCAAAGAGTGACTGCAAGCGGTGCACGTTAAGGATCTTGGAAGAGTGAAGTTGGAGGCTGCCAAGAGGAACAGGTGGAGCACTGGCATCAGCAACTTTAACAGTTCAACGTAATTACTTCCAAAAGGTAAGCTGTATAACGGTCTTGTTTTATGGCTGTGTACTATTCATTGACACTGAACTTCAAGTGACACTCGCCATGCAACTGTGGATGTGTCGGTCCAAAAAGATAGTGGTGTGCTCAGTAGGTAAATCTCAGGATGCACTGAACAAACACGCTGTTGAAACTAAAGGCTTTTAATCAAAACTCCACTCCAATCTGCTCCTTTTCAAATGTCTGCAGATGTTTTGATTGTGTAGCAGAACACAAATAGATACAAGAATGCAGAACCACTATTGTACACAATACTTTAAATCAATTCACTTTACTTAACTTATTTAAGTGTATATTATTAACACCAATGTGATGTACTGGATTTCCTAGATTTGGCCATCTTTTTTGCAGACATATCTTTTCCAACACATAAACCTTAATTGTTCTTCAGCCACATGCATTACTTTTCCAAACATTATATAATCTGTGAATGAATTGCTGCATAGGAACAGTCCATAATAACTGCATACTTAAAGCATACTTGTAATTCCTAGAAATGATTCGTTGCTCCTCCAAGATTTTGATTCTTAAAATCTCTAAGAAACATTTGACATATTGACACCAATAAGACACATTTTTGTTCTAAGTTCACAGTATAGTATTGGGAGGTAACATTATCAGTAGAATGTCAAGATATGTGCCATTGGTATGTTTAATAAAGTCTTTTTTTATTCAAGAGAGAGAGACTTGCATTTACACAAAAAAATCTTGGTTTAGTTTTTATGAGAAATGTCATTGTTTTATATAAAAGGTGGAAATTGAATGTAAATTAAAATGTTTGCAGAGGATAAGTGGGTTTAGATAATTAGACAGAGAGTTTAACCTAAGGTAACCAGGTGATCTCGGCCCCTCTACTGTACCTTAAGTCCTTCACTTAAACCCCTTTCCTCTGATTGCAGGGCCCAGACGCTCGAATGCATTTATCACTGGATACCATGAGCATGGTGGACGACAGCTGCCTCTCACCCAGCCACTTCCACGAAATGGGGAAGGGTGGGGGCGTCACTGTGGGGGGCTGCGTCCACAGCATCGATGTCATTCTGGGTTTCAGTAAAGACCAGGACCCCATGCTCAGCCCTGCTGGGGCCCCACGGCCCCATAAAGTGGACATAGATGGCCTGGCAGAGCCTGGGAAGCAGCAGGAGCTCTCATCACACCCGACCTACAGCGGCCACCTTTCCTCCCTTAGAAACGGCAGCACAGAGCAGCAGCAGGAGTACCATGGTGAGTCAAGCTGCTGACCTGCCAAAGTTTTCTAAAGTAGTATCACCTTTAAGAGTACTTAGTTTCACATCACCTTTAGGTTGGGTTCGTTCAGGTTGGGTTACTTCAGAGTTTGTCATTGAGGATAAAGTTTATGAACATCTGATCTATTGCCTCAAAACAAAAAGAGATGGTCAAGCATATTGATTAAACAGCAGCACCTCTGGTCTAGGAAGGCTGGAAATGTATGAGCTCTGAGTTTAGTGTTTCAGAGATGTGATTTAAATTACATATATAATTGATTTTGCTGCACTGAAGTTAGGATATTGACGCATGTGAGCAAACATAATAAATCTTACATAACCACTGACTATAAAGTTTTCTGGCCATCAAAACATGGTTCAAACGTATTCAAGAGCCAGCTTGAAAACATCCACAAAACATTTATTATTAAATATAATATAATATAATATTTGCATGTTGAAACATCTGCACTGTAGGCCTACAAGTTTAAAAACTACAATGGCAATGGAAAAAAATAATATTTACAAAAAAATGGAACATCATTTTGGGATAATAGTAATAATAATAATAGTCTATGTTTGACACACAGAGGCAACTGGCAATAAGAAATCTGACCTATTTAAATGAGGGTTAGGTACCATTGGATCTTATGTGTTCTGCAGCATTCTTTTGCAGTTGCATCCATTTAAAATCATATCATGCAGATTCAGAATCACTGTTACATGCTGTTGCCATGTGGAGCCTGTTGCATTAACTGTGTGGGCTGAGATTGAGAGATAAATCACAGGACAAGATGGTGTAGGGGGTTTATGTCCCCAAGCCAAATCCAATCCCCTTGTGGAATTCCCCTAATCTTCTCTTCCGTGCAGATTAGATTGTACAGTAGTTCATTCCGGTGTTATTGTTATCATTCTGCCTCAGTATAAAATTCATCCTATTTAATCTGAAGCTATTTTCACATGCAGGATCTGGCAGGTGGTTGATTTTGTGGCACAATTTTTTTTTCCCCCATGGAGATGATGTGATTCAAATTCTGTGGACACTCTCATTTTTCTTGATTAACGTACATCAACACCAATGACATCATTCTTTTGTATGTAACTGTCCTGTGAAGTCAGCCCAGTTCCCCCTGAATGAGAAACTTTTCTGTGTTTGGTGTCATTCGGCCCCCTCCTCTCTGGGCTGAGATGTTCTGCTGGCTGATAAACAGTGGGCAGCCTTCAGACCAGTGGCTGTGATGGGCTGACAGGCCAAGAGCTGGTCATTGAACCAGACCTGACCTCTGCCTTTGTCAGAGCCTGGCCTTTGTCATAGCTGCTTAATGAGAGGTGGATAAATGAACCCCTAAAAATCCTACTTTGCCTCTTCTCCCGTTTGCCAGTTGAAAGACCCCCCTTATCTCGATCAACACATCTGAGACACAGAAACATGCTGACATTTGCAAACTGTCAGCAGTTTTACTGAAGCAGTAACAGGTGGATGGTAAAGTTTAGGAAAATCCTAAAATACAAACTACTATAATCAGGAAAATTAACATTCAAAACAATGGTTAAGAGTAAATTTGACATTTAAAAAAAATTTAAATTTGACAACAACTATAATCAACATTTTTACACTAACAATGTTTGAAATGGCAATGTGAAAGGTGTGGCTCGTATAGATCAACCTACAGCGAATTATAATCCGAATCTCCAGCTCCCCTCTGCTTTATGGAGCTTTATAGCGAGTTTCTGCTCTTAACTGTCCGGTCCGTAAATGTAATGCTTTGGTTCACTCTCATTGTTGTTTGCAGCAGGTAGCTGTTTTCAGTGAAAAAGCTTTTATAACCTAAAGTACCATCCTCAGCACCAAACAGCAGACAGACACTAGTCTGTGTAATCAGACTAGTAACCAGCTAGCTGGTGAACATAGTGAAGCCTTTCTTTAGTAGCTAAAAAGCAAGATATTTCCCTCAGGAGTTGGTGGAGACCAAAAACAGAGCTAAAAGAGAGTGATTATTGGACTTGCATTCAGCAGGTGGACACAAAAACGACTCCAAATGAGTAATAATGTTGCTCCCTATCTCCTGGTTCACCATATCAACTTAAAAGGTGCTGATGTATCAGTGTTGTGTTCACAACTTGTTCACTGTCTCCAAGTGGCCAAAAAAACTAGCCTTTTCTGAGCAGGTGAGCAAACTCAATCCACTGAAGAAGACAGTAAGATTTGATTGAATTCTCTGGAGAAAAAAAAACTAGTACATGGACAATGATGGGTTTTTTGTCTAACTATATACTGTAGAAGGGCCAAATCAGGACCAAATAATTATTAATATTTATATTTATACTGTGATGCAAAATTTGCACTTCTGCCATGAAATTGCATTGCAAATACTTCAACCACTAAAGTAATTAAAGTCAATTTAATCTACTTTCTATAATTTACAACGTATCCAACACATCCTACATGATGTTACTTGGTTGATAGTTCACACGAGCAAATTATCTGATTGCCAGATCATCAACTTTGTCTAATTCAATTACTTGCTGGTTCGACAAATACAGTCTTCTCTTGACAGGGACTTCATTCTTCTCTTTGAAGTGTGATCTGTATTTCTCTGGTGTTAAAAGTGATAAACAAAAATATTATAGAAGATTAGGAATCAAGGGGAGGAAGAACAGTTGAGAGGAAGACTAAGAGAAATTATTTGTTTTGATTATGAGGGGAGACAGTTTTAGTTAATGCCTTGTAGTGTCAGTAAACAGCTTTTCAGTGGCATTTTTCATGTTTAATGTTTTTTTTTGTGGCTACTGCTTTAAGCACAATCATCTATACTGTGGCAATTAACTAAAGTGGTGTTTTTGCACTATCAATAATAAATAGTGTTATATATTGTATGTGATGCTGTGAAAACAACACAGTTCAGTCCATAAAAAGAAATGGAACACATTTTGTTGTTTCCAACATCTTTTTGATGACAGTTTACCTTTGGAGAAGATCAACACTGGAAACAACATTTCTAAATCCGATTAGGAATGTTTCGAGCTTCATTGAAGTTCAGGGGATTGCTTGCTTCACTGACCTACAGTAGCCTATTGTTGCAAGTGTCAAACTAATGTCTGCTCTACTGGAAAGTGGGAACTACATTCTTTATTTCAGCTAACCACCCTACTTTTGTTTTTCTTCTGAATTTTAGGTCATATTTGTAATAAATTGTTGTGATAATCACAAATTCCAAATTCAAAACTTATATATAAAGAAAATATACACTCCTGATTCATTTTTCTTGTGTGCTTAACAGATACCAGCTTATTCACAAACAAATGTGATGAGTTGCTGAGTGAGCTGAGGACGAGTGTCGAGAGTGATGAAGGCAAGTCTCCAGAGCCATGCAAGGATGAACAGCCCAAGAAGAAGCACAGGCGCAACCGCACCACCTTTACCACCTACCAGCTGCACGAGCTGGAGCGTGCCTTTGAGAAGTCCCACTACCCGGACGTGTACAGCCGCGAGGAGCTTGCTGTGAAGGTGAACCTCCCGGAGGTCCGAGTTCAGGTAGGAGGAACCACAATAAATAAGCGTTTAGGTTTGATTTTCAATTTTTTTCTCTCATGTTGGGCCACTCTTTAATATATTACAGCAGTAGAATAATCAGACAGCCATATCACAAGCTGACCTTAAGAGTTCAATTGGTGTGTTTCCAAATGCTGAGGTGCTCTGAGGACAACATAAACATGCCAAACTTTTGGCCTCTGACTTGGCAGTATTCAGGTGCGGAGATTGTACTATATATTAACGCAAGCAGGGGTTTCCAAGTGTTGCAACAGTTGCACAGTGTCAATGTCATATAGATTTGTGAGGACAAGAAGGTGCAGCCTTTACACAGGATGGCTTTTTAGAAGATCAAAAGGGCTCAAGACAAAATGACACGTTAAAGGCTGGCAAGAAGCAGGTGGTTTCAGCAGTGGGAGGTTGAAGTAAACTGCAAGTTAATGGCTGCGCACTAGACATTTTCAGGAGCTTTTAGTCACATCTCATTGCAGTGGTGAAAGTTTGCTCAGTTGTTGCAGAGGTGATTCAGTTGTTATCATGTGAACTAAATATGGAGTTTCTGTCATGGAGAACAGGTGGTTAGAACATTTCCAGGGAGTGGACTGATACAAAAATAATAAATAGTGAACATTCAAGCTCATCTTCTCAAGAAATGTTTATTTGGTGCTGCAGATTTATGATGACAAACAAACCAGAGCTAGAGGGTAAGAATGTGTAGGCCTCGTAGGTAACTACAACTTGTGGCTATATATATTTCAATTTGAGTTTCTGTGAGTGTGGAACTTGAAAAACGTGTTTATTTTTCAAAATATTTTCGAATTACATTTAGAATTAATGATTGGGTCACCACATATTTCATGTAGTTGCAAGGCTACTCAGGAAAAAGAGTAACACTTGTTTTTGTCCTCTAGGTCTGGTTCCAGAATCGCAGAGCTAAGTGGCGTCGGCAGGAAAAAATGGATGCTAGCACTATGAAGCTTCACGACTCGCCCATGCTTTCCTTTAACCGCCCAGCACCAGTTCACACCAGCATGGGTCCGATGACCAACTCCCTCCCCTTGGACCCCTGGCTGTCCTCTCCCCTGTCCAGCGCCACACCGGTCCACAGCATCCCGGGCTTCATGGGTCCAGCTCAAGGCCTCCAGCCCAGCTACCCCAGCCACAGCTTCCTCAACTCCACTCCTCACCCTCATCCTCACCCTCATCCTCACTCTCATCCTCATCCGTCCATGGGCCAGGGGATGCAGAGTATGGCGCCTCCTCCATACCAGTGCACAGCACCGTACCCTAATAAATATCCTCTGGAGGATGTGGACCAGCGCAGCTCCAGTATCGCTGCTCTGAGAATGAAAGCCAAGGAACACATCCAGTCAATGGACAAAACCTGGCATCCTATGTGACTAACAAACCTGGCAGTCAATGTGAATGACATTGGGAAAGGGGTTTCTTGGGGTTCAGGGTCAACAGACATTAAGTAAAATGTTGGAAAATATGGCAGTGACTTGTCTGATACCCACAGGGCAAAGGAATTGGATTTTGAACTGTGAAAACTGAGGATTCTTTTGGACTTATTTTTCCTCATCTCAAGGACATTAAGCAGACAAGTGAACTCTACAGTCTTGTTAAATTGTTCATTTTAAACCACCAATTACTAGACATCTGTTCCCTCCCATGTAAAAATGTTTAGCGTTGCCTTGGGTGCTGTAAAAGCAAATCTTCTCAGTCTTCTTGGTGACCATTGCACCCTGGAAGCAAGGACATTTCTTTCCTTATAACAAACTATAGTAACTTTACAGGCATGCTTCCCTTTGGATGAATGCATAGTTCCATCAATTTTCATGAACAGCTTGTCTAGTGATATAGGCAAGTTTTCAGGGGTCACATACATACTTTGAGCATATATGTAAGTAAGTTTAAATGTCCCTTGTGGAAGCTTGTGTCAGAGGACAGCTGCATGAAAAGGGAATTAACCTAACACGAAAATCTTTATTATTGTTCTTTTCACTTTTCTGTTATTTCTGTCAACCATCAAAAATCAAATTGGACAAAACACCCTACATTCAGCTGTCCATTTTTCCACCAAGTTTGTGTTTTAATTAATTAATCTAATTGTTCATCCATTTTCATGGGTCAGCTAATCAGAGTCACAGAGTACTTTGTGAAAGTTCAGTCTCAGTTTAATGTGAGAGCAGCTTTTAAAAATCACTGCAGTGTATCTGACTGTGACTGTTAAATGCACGTCTCACTAATCTGTTGATTTACAAAAAGACGTGTTACTGGCTTTCAGCTTAACTCCAAATTAAAGCATGGTTTATGTTGCTACTTACTGGCTGCCCAGTTTATATATATTGAGCCTGTAGCCTAGATAACCTGTTATGACTGGAGGAAGATGACAGCAGAGGACCAGTGAGGCCTACTGTTGTGGTTTTCAACATACAGGGAGAGGAGACTCTCTTAATTATGCTGATAGACTAGATCATTGTTTGGTGGGAAAGTGTACTAGAGTCAGAGATGTGATGGCACCTTCAAAGTGGTCCACGGCTGAGAATATACCAAAAATAATTCTGCACAGTTATAATCTTTTTTTTCTGATTTGTGCTGAGATGCTTTAAAGAAGAAAGAAAGGAAGGAAAGAAGGAACGAAGTTTAAAAGAAAGAAAAGCTAGGGAGCGGAGTAACCCTCTTTTTGCTTGAGTGGCTGTTGGAGGAGAAGACCTGTTGGCAGCTCAGTGTTGGGTGGCTGCGTATACGTGCAGGGCAGCAGAAAGAGCCCTGTGTGATGCGTCACCCCACATAGTTAAGTCTTTGTTCGGCACAATTGATCCAAGTGTATCCTCTTTGTCTAAAATTGAAGGGGTGGGCGGGGGGAGGGGGGCTGTCTCAGGCTGCACTAAATAGGCCCTTGTAACCATTTTGTCATGGAAGTTTTTTTGTTTATCTTTCTCAATCAAAGGAGGAGAAACATGGATTGTAGCTGCTATGGTCACTAGTGACACAATATTGGTATCTTCCCATCTGTTACAGAGTCAAGCTCCAATTGTCTTAAAGATAGAGAGGATCAAACCTAACACAATGTGTTTCATATGAGCAGTAGAGCTACTAAATAATTTGTATTTGGTATTGAGACATCTACAGGTAGCATCTCACATAACAAAAAGTTATATGGTAACTTTTTTGACATTGTTATGGAATAAGAGGGATAAGAACATCCTTTATCTTAAAGTGCAATTTTAGACTCCTTTTCATTTTTTATTTAAAAAGGAGACAATTGTTCCCCCTAACTACCTATTGTGTGGTTGTGATATTTCATTTTAATTTGGTGGGAAAGTTGTGCTGACAGCATGTCATACATCCACACTGACTAGAGCAGCAAGAACAACAACACTATTAGGTCATTTCTGTTTTTAAAACACATTGTTGTACTGCTCAGAGAGGGAAAAACACAGTTATTCATCTGCTGCTCGTCATTAGTTCCCATGCAGTTTTTTATTGTTGTTGGTTAGTGATGTTTAGAATCCCTATTGGAAAATGCCAGGACCTCACAACATGGAGGAAATGAGGATTACCTTGCACATTAAGAGCTTCTTTAGGATGCTACATACAGTAAATGTGATTTTGGATCAAGAACAAGCCAAAGGTTAGATAATGGACAAAAATGCACTAGAATTTTGACAGTTTTAGTTCTTTTTTTATGTTTTTAATTATGTTCAGGATATTTTCCTGTATGTTTTGTTTCTTATATGTCCTAGTTATATCTGTCCTAGGGATACCATTGTTTTCTCTCTTGTTGATTTTGTCTGGATCATTGATGCCCATAATCTGGAAAGAATGAAGATCTACTGAAAATAAATATAGTTTGATAGAATATGTATCCCCACTTTATCACGGCATTCTTTCATGTTGAACTGTGCACTCATTCCCACACAGTCGCTGTATATAATTTTTTACCCCAGTAAGTCTAAAGAGCAGTCCAAGATTACTACAGTATAATCGTTATCATCTGACATACATGGGCATAGACATTTTTCTTCCTTTTTCTCTAACACTTGTGCCCCGTCTCTGTCATATAAGAGCTCTTTCTCTCTTTTTTACCCCTCCCAATCCTTTCTGCTGTTCCATGATTTGGTGGCAGGGTGCCAGCCTGTTAGGAAGATGAGACTCCAATCAATCAGGGCTTCCCAGGGGGGCCTCTGACCACAGGGCCCGACTCTCTAATTGCCCCCAGGCAGGCAGGCAGGCCGGCAGGCTCAGCCGCTGCAACACATGTTCACAGAGGGATCGGTGCCGCCGTGCTAGCTGGCCTCCTCAGCATGTGAATCACTTTCTTGGACAGATGGAGGCCTGGAAGGACCTTACTATAAGGACCATATGTAAAGGCCATTGGATGTAACAGAGAAATGTCCTGAAGTGATTAGATACAGAATTACACACCAGTGGTTATGGATTACTATTACATTCAAGTCATAGAGCTAAGCATCTGATTGTCCAAAATAACTTTTTCAAAAAAGAATTTCCAGACTTTTCTAACCATCAGTGTTGCACAATAAAAAGGATTTATCAGTGTTTTTCTAATATTTTATATTTTCATACAAAAGAATGTGTTCACGGGCAATGTCATAAATCATTTCCAGCTATATGGATTAGGAAAAATGAGTTGCAATTTGGGAAACAGGTTAAAAAAAAAAAATTCTTGTGCAGCAGACAACATATTTTTTCATCCAGATGTTTTGAGGAGTCAGAACAGCAGTGCGTTTTGTTAAATAACTTTCGGGGGTTTTCAAAAATTGCCAGGTATTTCTTTTTCAGAAAATAGGATGCTTGGCTCTGTGACTGAAATGCAATTGTAAAACGTGACTCAAACTGGAGCAAAAAATAAAAGCAGTTATGACTCGTGACAGAACTTGATCTGTAAAGAAAAACAAAAGAAAACTCATGTTTAAGCTCAAATTTCAGGGATCACACAAATTGCATTTAACTCTGTATGAGGTGCACAGGTAAGACTAGATAGATTTGTTGCACTTTCACATGTAATTTTTTGTTTATGAGATCACATCTCATGGTGCTCCCAAAGAGATGAACAAACATTACGCTGAATGGATAAAAAAGCAAGAAAAAAATACTTTGGACAAGAAAGGATGAAAGGTGAGGAAGTCAGAGTGGGAGAGAGGAAAAAGAGAAACATTAAGAAAGAGATTAAGCAGGCGAAAAGTGTGGGAGTGAGAGATAAAGAGGGAGAGACAGAGTGAGTAAGAGTGGGGAGGAAAAGGGAGGGAGGGATGGCTGCTCATCAGAGTTAATGATGTAGAAAATCCCCCAATTAGAGCGTTTTCCTGTGTTGCAGGATGAGTTCAGAACAGGGTCCTCTGACAGCCCAAGGATTAGTACCCGGGCCGGGCCGGGCCGAGCTGGGTCTGAACATACACTAACTAACTGCTGGACAGCTTGGCACTGCTCAGCTGGGGCCGGGTCGGGGCTGTAGCCACAGTCAGGGGCCCGGGGTAGGCATGCGTTTAGCTGGAGTGACTGTCTCAAAGAAATGCATGGGAAAAAGAGCAGCGGCAGATCAACATGGAGAAAAAAAAGTTCTAGTGGAAAGCTATTCTCTACTCTGCAAAATCTCAAATGTTTTCAAATGTAGCCAAATGAAATTTTCGCTGATGTTTCTGTAAATTGCTCTCTATCCTACCTCTTACTGAGGCCCTGAATTTCTCAAAAAAGTTTACCTATTTTCTAAAATTATTGAACATTTTGCACATTTTTGCTGTGTACTGGAGTGCCAAAAGAAAAAAAAATGTGAGGACTACCATATGATGTTAACATTGTCTCAACTCACTGCTCCTTGCCGATGCATTCATTTTCTAACAGCATTATATCCAAAACATATTCTCATTTAATCTGGACATCTGGATTGCACTAAAAACCAATCTATCCACATGCTGCTTGATGTCAAACAATAAATAAATCCTAAGATGGCAAAAATCCTGAGTATTGCGGGTGTAAGACACAGGAACATAGCCTTTAATCCTCCTGATCTGGTACAGGACAATACATCTGAACATAAATCTGTCTTTTCACACAACACTGAAACATAAGCAATAAAAGATTTTCCCTGTTATAATATATTCACCTGCAAGTAAAAGCAAACAAATACATAGAAGCAAAGATATTGGACTTGAGTCAGACTTATGTCAGAAAGAATACGGACTTGAGCCTTGAGCCTGGAGATTAATTCTTAACATTGTGGACATATTTTAATTTAATATCTACTTACTTAGCAATTCCTGCAGTGCAGCTTTGACAGTGTACCACGGCCTTAGTCAGCGAAGACTTGATACTTGACTGCCTACAGATTTTACCTGACTTGAGAATTAAAAACTTTGACCAAAAAAAATGTATGACATGCCATGCATAGCTTCGCAGCTTGAATATTGAATTATTAGGCCTATGTATTGAAACAACTGTATTAGCTATGAAAAAAACACTACTAACACAGCTTTATTCAAATGCTGTGTTGTTTCAATGGTTAACATTCAGTGACTTGATCAGCAGGAGGTCAATTTTAAAAAAAAGTTATCCTCCACTATGCAAAATCTCAAAGTAATTCAAATGTGAGCTAAACACACTTTTAGTTATCGCATTTGGAAGTAACTCTGAAGGGCATGAACTTGTCTTGCAGTTTACTTATAAAGACTTGACACTTAACTTGGACCACAGTAGCACCTGTTCAGTATAAGTTACACTATAAAAGCATTAAGGGGATCCATTCTAGTTTTGCACATGTTCAGGTTTTCTTTTAAATGTAAAGGTCACAAAAATAAAGACGTCAGTCTACAAAATTAAAGGTTGTTTACTAAATTGACAAATGATTTTGAGGAAGCCATAACTCACCTCACACAGTTACTGTGTCCATTAACAACAACTAAGTCCCTAATGACTAATTGATTAACTGTGCAGTCTATTATTTCGCTCCTGCACCCCAGTAGTTTTGAAAGAGCCACGGCTGGAGTTAACAGTCTTATTGGAGAGACGCGTTCCTCGCATAGGACAATAAGGGAAAATAGCGGAATTAATTGGGTTTGATTAAGAGAGCTTTTCAATGGGACACAGCTTTTTCGCATGACATAATTAGAGGTCAGTTAAGGGGGGGTAGAAGGGGGGATTTGCCTGTTGGCGCCAGTGTTGTGTGGGTGTGTCTGTGAGAGAGACAGATAGACAGACAGACAGAGAGAGAGAGAGAGAGAGAGAGAGAGAGAGAGAGAGAGAGAGAGGGAGGGGTTGCTTCCTTAACACTTGTAGAACTAAGTTGTGTGTCTGATGTGGTAAATTTCTATAGGCTCACTCACCAGAAAACACACAGTGAAGTTCACAGGGGGCCCTCTGTGTGTGATTATTATCACTACACTTGTCAGCATTAAAGACACTGTGCTCAGTCTTTTGTTATAGCTACATGCTCATTAGCAGTGCATTGCAGAGACAATGTTATTGTATAGAATAGGGTGGTGACAGAAGAGGACATTCAGCAGTGTTTTTGGATGAGAACTAAACATGTAAAAAAAAGTCTAACATTTATTATAGTCGTAAACACACATTATGAATTTATAATCATGTTACAGTATAATCTGAAATAGGAGGAAGGGCACACAGGCCATCAGATCTAAAAAATACATCTGAACTGTCATGAACCTAAACCAGGCTTCATACCTGATTAGATTAACAAATATTTCATCACAAATCTGCATCTACAGTTTTTTTCAAAACAGTTGTGATATAACTGTTTTCTGTTTTACTGGGATTTTGGACAAATAACAAGCCCAAAACTGTTCAGTGGTGTGAATTTTTCATCCCACAGACAGTATGCATCCACCTTATTGAAGTGTCCTCAGGCAAAGCATTACACTACAAGCTACATGTTCAGTAAATATGGTCTGACAAAGTGGAAGGAGAATCATATCAACTTAGCAGTGGTGGAAGAAGTACTCAGATCCTTTACTTAAGTAAAAGTAAACACACTGTTGTCTAAAAATACTCCATTACAAGTAAAAGCCCTTAATTTAAATGTTACTTAAGTAAAAGTACAGAATTAGTATCAGCAAAATGTACCTAAAGTATCAAAAGTAAACTCATTATGCAGAATGGCCCATTTCAAAGTGTGATATTATTATAGAATATTATGTTACTGTGTTTCTACCACTAATAAATACATGTACATTGTTTATTGTTGTAGTTTGTCAATGTGGAGCCGACTTAAGATACTTTGTATACTACTGGGTACTATAGTAGTAAAGTACAGCATCGTGAAAGTGTAAAGTAAATGTAGTGGAGTAAAAAGTACAATATTTCCCTCTGAAATGTAGTTAAAGTAGAAAATAGCATGAAATGGAATTATGTGGAATGCAAGTAAAGTAGGCTACAAGTATGCCAGAATGGTACTTACAGTACTTGAGTAAATGTACTTAGTTATATTCCACCATGGCATATTAACTACTACTTTTGTTACTTCACTTGTATTTTCCTGCATGGCATCAATAAAATTTATCTCATCCTATCTTGTTTATTTATTTATTTTTACATGCAACATTCTTATTGATGTTCTGAATTCACACAGAGATCAACCTGTTTCAAAGCCCATGTTTAGATTGTAGCATAAGATAATGTGTGTTTGTCAGACTGTAGGCGAGGATGGGGTGTAGAAAGACAAGCAATTGTTAAAATAAATTAATACAGGAAAAAAGCAGGCATGGGCTGGTTTAGGACTTGGGACACAACTAAATCTTATAGAGCTGGGTCTGGAGTGTTTGAAAATAGAACCAGCACGCCCTCTATGTTTGGTACTTGACATGACAAGAAACTCACCCATGTAAAAACACAACATAGGCTAGGCCTAACTTAGCCTATATTAACTTGTATTCCAGCTGTCCTGTGCAGTTGTCCAGTTTGATCTACATCAGAGGTTCCCAATTTTTTTACATTGACTTCCTTACAGTTAGACCGCTGCACTCATTTGATAAGATCTATCTAGCTATGTATCTGAATATTTTTACTGATAGATATACATATTGTGAGTGGAAAAGTACCGTTTAAGATATATTGTACTTATGTAATATTGTCTTGGTTGTGAAGTTGCTTTCACGACTGCCTCGTTTGGTCCGTTTAAAACGAACTCTGGAGCGTTTGGTCAGATAGTCCAGTTCGTGTGGGCTCATCCGAACTCTGGTGCGGATCAAACAAACAGTTTTAGATTCAACTGTGTCATTGTGCAGAGTACAAGTACAAAGACAGCGAAATGCACTTTGCGTCTAACCAGAAGTGCAAAAAAAGCCTACTGCAAAGAACTCTGGTCCGCTTGAAAACGGGGATCTCTGTTCGCTTCAAAGTGAACTAGAGTTCGGTTCACTTCAGGTGAGAAGTCGATCCGACCCAAATACAGGAAGTGAACCAAAAACAGAGCATTCACTAGCCTGCAATTTCAATCTTGCACACAATTTACGGACTTATGATTTAAGGGATACGTTTCAGACTTTTCAGTCTTTATTTGTTGTCATCATCATCCTCTCTCTCTCTCTCTCTCTCTCTCTCTCTCTCTCTCTCTCTCTCTCTCTCTCTCTCTCTCATTCACTCGCTGTCTGTCAGCTGCTTGTTCGCCTTCTTTTACAATATTAGAACCAGGAAATCTGAGACGTTATAAATGTGGTGTTGCTCCATTGTTTCTGAGACCAGAGTTTCGGATATTCTAATCAGGTTAGGTGTGTTTACAGTGTTTGGTGCGTTTGACAACGTACGGTGAAAAGCAAACCGAACCAAATGAAAAATGCAACAACTTCTCCCCCGAATCGCACCGAGTCTACCGAACTATTATGTGAAAGCGCAAACTATGACTACAAACTATGACTACAAATGTAGCATTTCCGTGTTTTGATTTGAAAGCTATACGTCACGGGGGTGACACAATTCCCACAATGCAATGCCATTTTCACCTTAAACTGAAATACATTAGACATCTGAGAGTGAATATCTTTAAACCCATATATCCATCTGATATCTCCGTGAATTGTTGTACCTGTTTGGCGTTTGTGTGCTGATATTCAGGGACTGGCTCGCTGTTGTATGTATGTTGTCTTGTGCATATATGATTAGATTAGCAAACAGCTAAATTAGCTAACGCTAGTTATTAACGTTACCTAGCTTTACATGTTCAGTGCAAACATAAAGAAGCATATTCAGTGACATTTAGCTACGAACAAGGCTCTCAAAATTGTCATTGGTTGCTTTGAACTGGTTGGTTTGTCGTGTCGTAACGTTAACGAAGTTAGTTTGTTCTTTCTCCAAATCAACTGAGTTTTAAGATTAACGTTAAATAAATGATCATGTTATGATCATTTATTTGATACAAAAAAATCATCTGGGGGTATTTTACAAAGCAGGATATCTTTAAAAAGTGCTGTGAGATGTTTAAAAGGTTGTAATTTTCTATCAACAACATGCAAGACAGAATTATAATTCCAACCTTGCTAACTTTCTGGTTTTACAGGTTTAAATCAGTATTTTCAGGATACTAGCTACATAACCTTTTGGCTAACTGTGTAACCTTGCATTACGAGAAGCCCTCCAGAAGACAAGCAATAAAACAAAACAAACAAACAAAAATAGCATTTCAATTTAACTGTTGAAATCATGTTTTTGTGTGTTGGCCAGATCTCCAACATTCCAGCCTGTGGCTGTGGGATCAGTGTTTCAGGTTAAGATGGATCCAGATTATGAACATCGCCTCCTCCGCCAAATCAACACTGAAAATGACAACTTGAGCCCTGTTGTGAGTCGTGTAAATGTTGTACAGCAACACTGAACTCGCAAACAACACTGAACTTGTGGTATTATCAAGTTATATTATAAATTAAATGATCAGAAAAGTGACCAAACGTCCATAAATTCATAAACAAATTCATACACTTTTATAATAATTTGTTGGTTTTACAGAAACTGACACAGAGTCTGCGCGGTCGGACACCCACCAACTCCCCGTTATCTTCCCCCAGTAAGCTTGGAGACAGATTTATTCCAACCAGAGCGGGGGGAAACTGGAGTATCAACTTTCACAGGATCAATGTATGAACAGTTTGTGGGTACATTTGTTGAGGAGTGTGTCTGTGCTTTTGCAAGAGAAAAGTAACATTCCTGTGTGTAATACAAGACAAAAGTCTAAAGGTTACAGTGGGTTTGGATAAAGTTGATAACTGTATGAATGTTCTGTCAGAGACAAGTTTGTTTTACAAATTAATGACAGTATCTTTGTGATATTTAGGAAAATGAGAAGTCACCAAGTCATAACAGAAAAACAAAGGATGCCTCTTCTGATAACATTAAAGGTAAATAAATGTAAAGGTTATTTTGCTAATTCTGTCACTTGGTTATGTCCACCCAGGATTGTCCTTTTGTGCTTTTGTTAATATTTTTTTTGTGCATGCAGCAGACGGGCTGGCCTACTCTGCTCTGCTGAAGAATGAGCTGCTGGGAGCAGGAATAGAAAAGATCCAGGACCCTCAGACGGAGGACAGGCGTTTACAGCCATCAACCCCAGAAAAGAGATGTCTCTTCACTGTATGAACATTTAACCTCATACTTCTTATGTGTTAATTATATAGCACATTGATCATACAATGTTGGAAAAGATGCATGTACAATATGCTCTTGAGTGTGGGTTAAAAACAATATCAAAAAGTAGAATACCACTACTCAGTCAGTGTACAGTTTTTCTTCAATGTTTTATGTTATTTTATTGAAGCTGGTGGAGAATATGATGGTTTCTGCTTGTGTGCTCTTTGCAGTATTCACTTAATATCAAGAGATCATCACCAGACGATGGCACCAACATCTCCCCCTACTCTCTATCACCTGTCAGCAACAAAAGGTAGAAACTCTTTTTTTTAATTTTGTTTTTAGATCTGTTATTGTTGATCACACTGCAAACAAAGAAACAGTACATTTTGGCATTTATTACAGTCAAAAATTGCTGCGTTCACCACGAAAGCCAACTCGCAAGATCTCAAAGATCCCTTTTAAAGTCCTGGATGCTCCAGAGCTGCAGGATGACTTTTACCTCAACTTGGTGGACTGGTCGTCTCTCAACGTGCTCAGTGTCGGGCTGGGTACATGTGTTTACCTGTGGAGTGCCTGTACCAGCCAGGTACCGTAGAGTGTTTAGACAACTGATTTTGAAACATGAATTTGAGTTTTTTGCTGTGTATGGACTGTATATTTGTTAAAAATATATATATTTGTGTTTCTTGGCAGCATTTATTACTATGCTAAGCCACAATGAATCACTAGTTGAATTGTTCTTTCCTCAGGTAACAAGGTTGTGTGATTTATCGGTGGAGGGAGACTCGGTCACATCAGTTGGGTGGTCTGAAAGGGTAAGTACACACAGCATACTGCTTACAGGAAACTGTCAAAGTGAACTTTTAGTACAGTTAATTTTTCTGAATAAAAGGAATCTTCATATTTTTAGGGTAACCTGGTGGCAGTGGGGACTCACAAAGGCTATGTTCAGATCTGGGACGCTGGTGCTGGGAAGAAACTCTTTGCCCTGGAAGGACACACAGCTAGAGTTGGTGAGAACATTTTTGCTGTGTTTAATCTCTGAACATGGGTTATAAAGTGCCTTAACTGGAATGCTGAAGTCACAATAAACACAAATAAACTGAAGACAAAAAAACTAGAAAGCTTAATTATGCTTTTTTGCATTCTTGATAATTGTGTCTTGACATTTTAGTCAAATGTTGAGAGTATGACCCAGCATAAATTCATTTTTATTCTGTCTGCAGGAGCATTAGCATGGAATGCAGACCAGTTGTCTTCGGGAAGCCGTGATCGTTTGATTCTCCAAAGAGATGTGCGGACCCCTCCACTCCAGTCAGAGAGACGGCTGCAGGGACACAGACAGGAAGTGTGTGGCTTAAAGTGGAGCACTGACCATCAGCTGCTTGCCTCTGGTGGCAACGACAACAAGGTTTAGTTGTTATTTTTATTAAACTTGCCTTCATCTTTGTGCATTTACTCATTGTGTCCATTGATGTGTTTGTTATTTGTCATCTTAGCTGCTGGTTTGGAACCACTCCTCGCTGAGCCCAGTGCAAACATATATGGATCACTTGGCTGCAGTGAAAGCCATTGCCTGGTCCCCCCACCAGCACGGCCTGCTGGCCTCTGGGGGCGGCACTGCCGACCGCTGCATTCGATTTTGGAACACCCTGACCTCACAGCCGCTGCAGTGTATGGACACCGGCTCTCAGGTCTGCAACCTGGCCTGGTCCAAACATGCTAATGAACTGGTAAGTGACTCCAGATACATACTGTGCACAATGATTTGCTGACTTTATTCTATAAAGAAACAATTGTCATGAAGGTCACACTTGCATTGAGAGTAAGGTGCTATGTGGCCTATTTTTATGCGTCAAGACAATGCCTGTAAAAAGTTGGCACTTGTACTTAATTTGTATCAGTTTTCAGAGATTTCTCACTTTGACAGTAGTCCAAGCTTTTTATCGGCCAAATTACTGACACTGCCTATTCCTGAGCCCACTGCCACTGCAATTCAATAAGCAAACAAGTCCAAGGGGGTAAATACTCTGAAACGCATTGTGTATGAATGTAAATTGTGATACATTGGCACATTTCAATAAACTATGTTTAAGACAATTGGTGGTCTCTCTTGTGCCAGTGTTTCTTAAAATTAAGAATGTATGGGGTAATGTGTACTCAATTAAAGGTTTTTTAAATAAGTCTCTTATGAGGCAGAGCATAGATTTACGCTGTTTCCATATTTTACAAGATGGTCTTGTTTATTTGCAGTAATAGCATATCTGTGTCTAACTGTAATTAATTTATTATTAGTGAGTTACACAAAGCCTCGTTGGATTATAATATTGCCTGTTTTTTCAGGTGAGTACTCATGGCTACTCTCAGAACCAGATCTTGGTGTGGAAATATCCAGCTCTCACTCAGGTTGCCAAACTCACAGGACACTCCTACAGAGTGCTCTACCTGGTCAGTGTGTGTGTTTTCTTTCTGATGAGATTGTGATCTTGCCATTGGTCATGTTAATGAAAAAGCTGGCCATATTTTCTGGTGATTATTTATTTCTATTTAGGCCATGTCCCCGGATGGTGAGGCGATTGTGACGGGAGCTGGAGATGAGACTCTTCGCTTCTGGAACGTATTCAGTAAAACAAGATCAACTAAGGTGAGAAAGCACTTTTTAGGAACAGCATTCTGTAATTACATGTCTCCTCATATCTGCAAAATAATTGACCAAGTTTCTTTATCTTTTGTTTCAGGAATCTGTATCAGTTTTAAATCTCTTCACTAGGATACGATAACTTTAAGCAAATATTAAAACTGTAAAACTCTAGTTTGAGTGGCTCTTGGTATGACCACTGGATAGCTCATCAACATGGTGCTAAGGACATACAGTACAATCGCAGCAAGAGCTTTTTTCATGCTAACAATTGTTTGCAAAATTCTTTTTGACTTTTGTGCTCTCATTATGAATGTTGTCCTTTTTTATGTATAAGTGGGTTGATTTCAATTTGTTATGTGTTCACAACAATAAATCACAGGCCTTACTTAAAATGCCTTGCTTACCAATACTGAAATGTAGAGGGAGCATTTTTAGTTTTTGTTTAACTCAGGTCTTATTTATTTAACACTGCAGTGAAAGCCATTGCAGTGAAGGCTGTAATGGCTTCAATGGAGAAAAATGCCATTACATATTATAACAAAAACATAAAAAAATAAACATAATCACCTACTAAGGCCTTTACAGTATATTCACCATGTTTACTGTGATCCTTAGAGTACTAAGGTTAAAAGTGGTTGGCTAAAATAATGTAGTTTTGCTCCTGTGGACAGAAAGTCTAATGCTGTGCATCAAGACATATACTACATAGTTGATTCTTTGTCGTAAAGGAAGAAATAAAAGCTCATGGAACTGAAGAACCGGTGTATATTTCCTATTTGCCATTAAAAATTTCCGTCTCTGTTCCATTTCTTTTTTGGGACTTAATTTAGTTTAGTTGCACTTTTGTTGTTAGATTATATTTTGTAATGCTGCATCTTAAAATTACTATTTAAAGAGCATGATTGTATAAAGTTTATGCAGCTAATCTATATGAAACAAAAGGTTGGATTGTTAGCAAGATTTTCCTTTTGAGTGGTGATTTTGCAACATTTGCAGTGCTTGAATCTAGTTTATTTCACCATTTAATTCAATACCATGCAGTTAAATTAACTGTTTACTGATTTAACTGTTTACAATTTGCTATTTATTTATTTATACCAATGGAACACATACTAACAAAAGTGATCATACCAGGGATATCACCACAGAGTATTTGAGAAATAAATAAAACAAGAAATTAATTAATAAAGTTGAATCATCCATCCATCTATCCATGACAACAACCGACTAGAGGCGGCGCTGTCTGTCTAAACGGATATGCTGACCGGAAATAACGTTACTGCGAACAGGCGGGAAGTTGAAAGTTTGAGCGTTTTAGACGGTTTTAGCTAGATAATTAACTAGCTAGAAGCATTTCCGTCGATTACCTGTATTCAAGTAAAATCGCATCCTCAACAAGAACAGAGTAAGTTCAACCAGTACAATTAGCAAAATGTGGTCAACGACGCAAGCTACTACGTTAGCTGACAAGAATAGCAGCCTGTTGGTGGTGGTGCTAGCTAGCTACCTAACGTTACAAGTTGTTTAATTACTTTATGTTGCCTGTCAGGATGGCGGACAGAAATCTTGTGCGGGAGATGAAACGTTGGGCGACAGAGGAGTTCAATCTGTCCCCGGACAGCCTGCCAAATGACAGCTATTTTAAAACGTGGGTATCAGCGTGTATTTACTATCGCTGTTGATAACGTATGTTAACGTACAGGTCCTCACAGTTGATGCTTAGCTTATTCGTAGCGTTGGAACAAACATAATGCTGATCATTTGTTTTATAGGCTCTGTATCGGGACAGGGAAGTCACTATGGAAATATATTATTCAACACGTTTTTCACCAGAGGTTAGTCTTAACACTGCCTTACTGTTCTGTAACCCCTTGGGGTAATGTTGGCTTCTTGTATGTCATCTTAGAACGCACTCCGTCTCCATTTGTCTGGTCAAAAGAGAGAACAGCATGGCTTCTGATAAATTGCTTAATCTCTAAAATAAACTGCAGTCTCATCCTCTGTACACTCTGTGACTGGGAAGATGGGCAAATAATAGATCACAGCTCTCTGACTGTTTTTCTGTTTTTCCAGGAACGTGAGGATCATGCGTGGCAATCTCCAGTGGTATCCTTTCAGGTTCTGATTGAGGATTTGAAAGCCACTAGCGTCTTTGCAGTGGCCATGGCAACTTCATGTGTACATTTTAGTCATTTTGTTGATCTTGTACATGTGAGTGAGAGGTCACTTAGATAGAAGAGAATGTATCTTGCTCAAGACTTGATGCAGTTTGTATGTGTATACAGCCTCTCTGCCACCACATCAACACCGTCCTGTGATTGCCAAGGGTGGTATACATATAGTGGATGCTTTCTTGGGGAGTCCTGGTTGTCCCTGGTTCAAACCTTGTGAGGAACCTTTTGCTGCATCCTATTCCCTCGCTCTTGGTTTTCCTGTCGATTGTCTGTTGTGCTGACTTATAAATACCCCAAAAATACTTACTGTAAAATACTAACTATGCCCACTTCCTATACTTGGTATCACTCAGTATGCTAAATTCCTCAGCCACGACCACTGTGTGTTCAGCATTTATCTAGTAAATTCCTTTACTTTATGATCTTTAAGGTACAAAGTTCTGCAACACAAAGAGGTAGGCTACAACTTCTTCCTTGTTGTGGTTTATTTCTATTTCAAGATATACCTGCTCAATGTAGTACATGATTCATCTTGAGTGATCACACTTGTGATTCACAGTGTGGAATTTTCAGTAAGAAAGCCACAGATAAACTAAGATTTGTTTTTGCATGTTCAGTTGAAGGAGGCTGAGGGCCAGAGTGATGCTGCTAAGCAGAGAGAGCTTCAGAGGAAGATCGAGCAGCTCAGAGCTGAGATCACTCACCTGGACTCTCAAATCAGTGGAACAGAAGATCAGTTGGCTACACAAGGTTAGTCCATCACATGGCTGGGTATCTGATAAGACTACATTACGTCTTTGCAGAAGGAGGAAAGCCAGCTCATTGCTGCAGTTTGCTTAGCTCAAACAATATTTAATGATCTCCCACACCAGTGATTTCTGCAATTTACCAATAGAGCAGTCCATCAGCCATACCTGGACCCAGTTGGAGGACAGCTGGCGCAGAGAGCTGCTCCTGCAGGCCTTCAGGCAGCGCTGCATCTTGGGCCGCAAGGTGCTTTCTGATGACACGCTAACGGTCAGTGGGCACAGCCAGGCATTGGAACAGCTGGCCAGGTAAGGCAAAACATTAAAAGTTAAAGTAAAATAAAAATGAATGAAGTAAGATCAGTTACACACCTGTACTAATCATGTAAAGCATAAGTAAGAACTGTATTGTGTTTTGCAGGAAAGCAGAGATTGAAGTGCTGTTTGATAATAAGCCTTCCAGCAGCAGTGATGGTGACAGCCTCAACTCTAAAGTCGTAGCAGAGGCACAGGTCCTGGTAAGAGCTGCCTAAATATGGTCTGTATCTTAACGAGTAGAGTTGAGTAGGGTGCACTTTATCTATCTTGGTGTATTGCTGCTATCCTTTATCTACGTGGTGTTTTATTATGTATCTTGTTATGCCATCTTGATAGTAATATCATAATTCTACAGCTGGTGGAGATATGCACTGATTTTATGTTTGCCAGCTGCATATTTTAGAACAAGTTGATCTTAAATCACAGATCACGAATCTGACCAAGAGGCCTGTAATATATCCGCTGCAGACTGAGGGAAATAATCCCATTTCTTTTATTTTTCCCCATTAGCGTGAAGTGAGACAGCTGTGTGATGACAGGGTCCACTTCTATCAGTCTTTACAAGAGAGTGAACTGAAAACGATGCACTCTGCAACCAAACAGTAAGGATTACAGTGATACAGCATTTGAGAAATCCACTATTCAGAAACTGTCTTTCGGAATGTTGTCAACTTCTTCTTTCTTGAGTTAATCACTTATCTCTCCATTTCATCTCAGTATGACTCGTGAACAAAGGACTGCTATGTTTCAGTACTGGCTGAGTGCTGTGGAGGTTAGTGCGTATTGATCAAATTTCACTTAATATTTTTTTACAATTATGTAAATTTAGCACAAAAAGTAAGGAAATTTGTGTTTTGAAATGGTGCCCCATTTGTAAGGAACATGCATTTGTGGGATGAGCAGCAGCACTGAGTATGTGGGTTGCGCCCATGAAAAATTTGCCAAATCTTCTCTGCCAATGCCAAACAGCTTATTCTGCCATTGACTCGTTTGGTGAATTGGATGATTGAAGTTTGAAGAAACAAGACATATTGGCAATTTAACAATTTATTCATTTCACAAACAGGAGCCTCAGTAGCGTGTGGAAGAACCATACACAGCCTGGCACCTCCACCTCATGCTGGTCACCAGCCTGGTCACACACTGCTGTGGGATGGCATCCCATTCTTTGTTGCAAGTCAGCCAACGTGGTTGTGTTGGTCACTCTGGCACGAACAGCACGCCCAAGCTGATCCCACAAGTGTTCAATGGGGTTGAGGTCAGGACTGCTGGCAGGCCATTCCATCCTCTCCACTCCCACATTCTGGAGGTAGTCTCTGATAAACCCTGCCCTGTGGGGGCGAGCGTTGTCATCTTGGAGTATAGAGTTCAGTCCCAGGCTGTGGAGATATGGGATTGCCACTGGTTGCAGAATCTCATCTCTATATCTCTCTACATTGAGATTGCCTCCAATGATGACAAGTCTTGTTTTTCCAGTGAGGGAGATGCCGCCCCACACCATCACACTGCCTCCACCGAATGGTGTTACTCTATCGGTGCAACAATCAGCATAGCGTTCTCCGCGTCTTCTCCACACTTTGACCCTGCGATCCAACTGCCGTAGGCAGAATCTGGACTCATCGCTGAACATAACGTTCCTCCACATGTTCAGGTTCCAGTGTACGTGTTGCATATGTTTGGCATTGGCAGAGAAGATTTGGCAAATTTTTCATAGGTGCAACCCACATACTCAGTGCTGTTGATCATCCCACAAATGCATGTTCCTTACAAATAGGGCACTATTTGAAAGGGAACTGAACAGGTTTTCCAACAGTATAAGATTTATTGCCAAAAAAAGCATTGTTACCACAGAGAAATATTCTACCAAACGCAAATTTTCTTACTTTTTGTGCTAAGTTTATATACTGTAAATTTTCACTTTGAATTAACATGTTGTTGCTTGTCATGTCATCAGAACTTGTTGGGTGATTATCCGCCAAACCACATCCTCTTAGCATTGGAGGGTTTAGCTTCCAGAGAGCAGAACGAACTAGAAAAGAAACTCGCCTCTCTGGATGTGACACAAGATGTGACAGCTCTGCGGTAAACTTCAACATTATTATATTGTTCTCTCTACCTTTTTTTTAAAACTACAAAAAAAGTTTTCAGTGTTAAGCGTATTTATGTAACATTTTAATTGCAGGTTCCGCTATGAAAGCAATCACCTACTGGACATGTCAACAGAAGAGGATAATGAGTTGCCATCCGTTAAGAGCCTCTTAGAGGTGCTATACACAAATGCACATAGACACTGTAATGTAATATTCAGGAAGTTCACAGTAGAAGACATGTCCATGCGTTTGGAATTAAAACATTTTTTATTTGTGGAATTGCGCATTTGTTGTCATTTCCAGGTTGCTTGGGAAGAGGTGGAACAGAGTTTGGTAGAACTGGCCCAGACTCGCTCCAGAGTCCAGCAGCTCCAAAACCAGCTCCAGGCCCGCAAGAAGGAGGTGGAGCAGGAGGTGTCTGGCATTGCAGATGAGCTCCACATTGACACCTTGGCACTGTAAGCAGACAGACTCACTGTAGAGTTTGTTTATGAGGTTCCCACAAGTCATGAAAAGAGCGTATAATCCCAGCAATAATATTTTGGTGATGAAATTTCAGACTACAAACTTCAGGAAGAAGGAGCAGAATTATTTAGTAGTAGGAGCTCATTATTGTCAAGCATTTGTAACTGAAGATTGAACAATTTCTTCTTTTTTGTCTCATTCTCTGCATGTTTTTTTGTTGTTGCTATTTTTGGATTTGCATTTGCAATAAGTGTTGCTAACACAAAGAGTAGCTAATAGTCAAATTAGAGATGTGATTTTTTTTTTTTTTCTTTTTCTTTGTTGCTGTCAGGTCAGCTTTAGAAGTGGAACTTCAGTGTGTGATGCAGGCGGCAACCAGGGATCATATCCGAGACAGATGTATCCAACTTGACCAGCATGCCAGAAGCCGTCAGGAGGCGCTTAGGAACCTCCACAGCCAGTGGCAGAGCATCCTTGACTTCAGACAACTAGTGGTGAGAGTGAACTTACAATATGAGACCTCTCATAACCTTTGCCAGTGTTACTCCTGGATCAAGCATTTTCTACATGTTTCAAAATATATCAGTAATTATTTAGGAAAATGTGGTCTATAGGATTTGATTGTGTGTTAACTGTCTGTAGATAAACATTTTGATTTGCCAAACCTTTTATGAATTAAAAATGCAGGTGTCAGTTTTTCTCCAACATATCTCATTAAACATGTTCTGTTGTGTGTCTCTCCAGGTTCTCAGACAGGAACATATCAGAGGTCTGATTAAGGGGAACTCCACGGCCAAGATGGAGCTGATTCGTCTGCACACAGAGGTGTGGATGTTCTCCATCTATAACACTGATGTAGAGCAATTATTATAAGATTTGCTTCATTGTGGTTTTAACATCTTCAAGCTAAAAAAAACAACCTCTTTTAACATCTCTTGAGGATTTATATGCCTCTGTCTTGTTTCAGTTACAGGGTTTTGTACAGGGCAAACTGGTGCCACAGTTTGAAGTGGTCACCACTGCAGCCAGCAGTCAAAGGAACTCCATTTCCAAGGAGGCCCGACAGTTGGGAACGGTTTCGCTTCTTGCTCTGGACCGTAGGACTGTTGAAGGGTAAGGCCAGTTACACACTGGATGCATGGTGCGAGCGTGTCATCTGCTTGGTGTGTCTGTTTATATTTCGGCTCCCATGTTAACAGGTTAGAGCTTACACACTGCCTGCGTGACACGTGCGTCTCAGGCACGGCTCGAGCCGCGCCGAAAACGCGTGCCTGCTAGAAATAGAACAGACGCCTATTTTTCATGCGACACGCAAGCATATTGGAAGTGTTTCCAGCCAAAATACAATGGGAAAAGATGTTTATGTGTCGTTTAGACACGAATACATATTAATAAATGACATGTTGTTTGAAAGTCTCTAGGTTTTGATATAAATGTAATAAAAAAAAAAATGGATTTTCTAATATTGCACCTGTCAATACAGAACGAAATATTCTGTAGCCTATTTTGCTGTCACTACTGCCGACGTTGTCTTTGCTGTAATCAAATCAGTATATATTTATGTTTAACATGGTATTTCATTTTATCAGTGGGAAACATACATGTGTCCAGACAAGGCTAGCAGCAGCAGCAGCACTGCACTGCGTGTAAAGACATAGAAAAATCCACGCAACAGAAACGCCACGCTCACACCACGCGTGTAACCGGCCTAAGAATAAGTTGCCTGATACCTGAAGAGGTAAACCCCAGTCATTCCACATTTTTTCTGTTGTTTCAGAATGCAAAGAATCCCTGCATCATGGTTGTCCATCCATCGCTTGCAGTCCCCGACCTTTAGCAGCTTGTGTCAGAGCATGGCCTTCCCACAGTACAGGGTGAGTATGGGCATGTAATGCATCAGTCTGTTGTGTAAAACAAAAAAAAAGAAGAAAACAAATTATTTCCTTCTTCTTGCCCAGAGCAACACTATATGGTATATGTTTGTCAGTACTTCGGTTGAGTTAGTTTGATGTTTGTATTCAAAGGCCATTCAGTGACTATTACCTATAATCTTGTTGTTAAACCTATGGAACTATTCATGACAAAATTATTTTTCAAATGATAAAAACATATGATGAATATAATTAGATTATCATTAATATGCATTTTAAACATTCTAAAACATTGTGTAACTTTGCATATGAAGTTTTCCTGCAGACACTCACTACGTTCCTATAAAAGTTGTGCTGGCAGCTCCTAAAGTTCACACTGCTCCTTAAACGCCATATGCCCAGAGTGGTTTTAATTGGCAAGCTGACTGCAAGTGCCATTGCTCGACCCCAGTCCTTTCACCAGCAGAGCTTATAAAAAATATTATCCAAACTTCAGAGGCACAACAGCCTTATTGTGAATTAGCTTCTTTATTTTTTAGATTTGTTTTGTGAATTTCAGCCTTTAATGGACAGGACAGCTAGATATGAAAGGGGGAAGACATGCAGGAAATAGTCCAGGTCGGACTCTAACCCTGGACCTTCAGCGTCGAGGCATACACCTCTATATATGTGCGCCTACTCTACCAACTGAGCTAACCCGGCCACGTGAATTAGCTTTAAAAAGTTAAATAAATCTACAGTAAAAAAAAAAACACAGCTGTGAACTTTGCCTTAGTACTTTTCCTATTGAAACTTTTTTCATTCAGAACACAAGAGAAAAGAGTTTACTTGCAAAACGTAACGTAATGAGCTAAATAATTGTTTTTCTCGATTATTCTGTTTTTGTGATCATTGGGAGCTAAAATCATAATCACGATAACATTTTGATTAAGTGCACAGCTCTACTAGTTATTTTTTGCTTTTTATATAGATGCATTTAATTTCATTGTATGTGTTCCCCTTTGCTTCATTTTCTGACTTTGAAATGTTCTCCTTCGTCTTACACTTCAGGCTCCAGAAGAGTTGTGTTCCCATGCACGCTCCCAGCAGCTTGAGTTGCATTTTCTCCAACAGTTACAGCAACTTCATTCTGCTACCCTGCAGAAAATACAGAAGGAAACAAAGTTATTACATGCATCTGATCAGAAAGGTAATCGGGGAAATTCATCAAGAGTGAATCTTTTTATCATGCTTAAGCAATGCAAATGAATTAATGCAAAAAAGTTTTAGGAATTATTATACATTTTAGTAACAACAAAACTACTGTGTGTCTACACTGTGCCTCCTAGCTCTGCTGTCCAGAATCGTGGAGGAGGATCAGAAGCTTCTGGAGGCTCTGGTACCGAGAGTGAGAGGCCTCACCCAACGTAGCGCCCAAGGCCTTTCTTATGGGGCACAAGTCAAAACTGCCATTTCTTACTGGTGAGGCACATTTCTGAAGTAGATAACCTATTGTAAAACAATGAATGCACCACAATTTAGCATGTTTATAGTTTCCTTTCTAAAGTCTTTTTATCAGTTAACATTTTACCAACCAGCTTCATTGCTGAGATTTGGGGATGAGCCTGCTTGACACAGCTCTGCAGTGGAGTGCATGAGGGCAAGCAGCATAAGTTATGGTGCATTCTTTTTGTCCACCGAAGTTGATCTATGAGTCGTTTTCCGGAGTTACGAACCGGAAGTTGCAAAAAGAACGCCCCCGAGGTCGTATATACGACTCATCAAGTCGTCTGAACTCAGAGGACCCCGAGGTCACTTTCAAAGATGTCTACGTCGTGCATCACACGTAGTAAACATTGTGGTGTTCTACAATTTTAAGCACTTTTGTCTTTGTTGTAACCAAATGAAGAAGTCGTACACATAGCACTGTATGCTGCTACCTATAGGCATGTCGCTACAGTCTTATTATGAGTTAAATACCGCCTAATTAGTTATTTTGTAGCTTGTGCTGAAATTGGCTAGGGACGCTCGGTTGCTATATGACAACAATGGCTTTAAGCCCAGTCTTGAGCAGAAAGCAGAGCAGTAGCCTTAACGTTAATCAAAACGTAATTTTCATGTATCAAACTGTGAAATATATTTGTGTAATATGTCAATAACTGGGTGAATAGAATCCTAAATGTTACTAAAAATGTTACATAAAACTTTTCTCCGACTCGTAGTATTGTGTGACAAAAAGAACGCAACAACCCGCGGTTATTCGTTTTTCGACACTGATGTGACGTCACACTCGAGCTACTAGTCGCGATTAGAAGACAAAAAGAATGCACCATAACCGTGCAGGTTTTAAACAAGTCTGTTGTCTAACCATGCTACCTAAACTACACTTGCAAGTGAAAATGAAAGTGAATGTGACAAAATATCACTGAAACAGCCTGTTCTGAACGTCCATTAGTTTCTCCTTCCCGGTTCAACTTTAATACTGTACTTGCATTAATTGTGTACACAGTTTTACAATGCAATGGATGATGTGTTTCTGTTTTTGCTTTCCAAATAAGTGGTTTAGATGCCTCTGTGAAACTGCAATTTTTGTTATCTAATTGTCTGACTACTTGTCTTTTTTTATTTTATTTTTTTTGTTACCATAATGAAGTCCACTATGGAGAGGAAAAAAATACATGAATGAGATTGACAAGTTAGGGCTGGTCAGTAATTCAGTTTTTTTATTTTTATTTCAGCGATTCTCCAAATTATGATTCTAAACTACAAAACCGTTTTGTTTGTCTGATCTAGTTAATAACAGGAAAATGCAGTACATTGCATTGAAGATAAATTTATTTGTGTGATTTTTCTATTATTTGTGATAGTTAGATATTTTAACATCGCCCAGCCCTAAGCGGAGTCAAATTTATGTTCAATTTAAGTTATGGCCAAAACAATGAAAAGAAGACCCTGTTTTCCCTCATTGTTCATTAATAGTAAACTCTTGTTTAAATATTTGCTGCTTGCAGATAAAAAAACAAAATTCTACATATGAATGCGTTTGTTATTTTGGATTTATACCTTCAGTCGGAAGTGAAAGGTCTGGTTTGCCGGTTAACTTTTTCTGTTTTGTGTGTGTTGAAACATCTAGGTGGGATCGGCCAGCCCAACACGTCCTACCTGAGGTCAGAAAAGGAGGACTGACTTTTCAACAATGGCTACAAAGGTGGAAACTTGCTGCCAAAGCCTCATAGGGGACACCACGTAGTTTAAAAATATAAATGAGATCCCTTACTGCACCTTTCAGTGGAGAAATGACCATGCACAGTAGTTAGAAAATGCACACTATGTTTTTCATGCTCATCACTTCTTTTGATGTTTTACCATGTGAAAGTCAGTCACTATTAAATACTTTTAAACCTAATTATTTGCTTCTGTCTTCATTGCAATGCATATAAAAAATAAAAAAAGTTGTTGAACGAGATGAATCGATGCTGCAGTAATAGCTACATATGCCCACTGAATGAGCTGCAGATATCTATCATTAGCCAAGTATTGATCTGGCTCACAGTCGGTGCTCAATCTGTCGTTGATTCTTGTAGTTGTGAGTACAATGTAGAAGTATGTAGCTATCGTTTCACACGGAGCAACATTGTTCCTTTGTAGCAGTGAAGGGGGAGTGGAGCAATCTGATTCCTGAGGACTCAGCTCCTCCCATGGTTGCGGCTGCGCAGTTCAATTTTTCACTCTTCTTTTTTTCAAT
This sequence comes from Perca fluviatilis, assembly GCF_010015445.1. Taxonomy (NCBI): domain Eukaryota; kingdom Metazoa; phylum Chordata; class Actinopteri; order Perciformes; family Percidae; genus Perca; species Perca fluviatilis. The sequence continues at coordinate 22,134,677 of NC_053120.1, forward strand.
TTTTCACTCCTACTCTGGCTTCCGGACGCCAAGACAGACCTCTGCCGCCGAATTTAAAGAGACAGGCGATAGTTATTTTAAATACGATAAACGGCAACCATTGTCCCTTAGCTTATTTCCCGACGCTTCTTGTCTCAGCTTGTTTAAATCGATGGTGATGTTTTATCAAAGTCGCAGCGAGTAGCAGCTTGTCTGTCATCACCCTCCACTCTGCTGGATTTTCCGTCCTTTTGCGCTGTAGCGAGACTGTCCAGCTAGGCAAAGTAGGGTTGCTTGCTGGCAGGCTGGCTTCCCGACCGAGAGGAAGGTTTGTCGGCTAGCCAACAACTGGAGGTAACACCGAAGCTTCCCTCTCAAGTTGTGGTAGTGGCTCTCAAGCCTCCTGTCGCCGGGATAATGGCGAAGATTCAGGCGCACAGCACCGCGAAGCAAATAAACCAAATTCAAGACAAGCCTTACGTTATAACACAAAAGCAAGTGCAGCAGCAGCACTTCCAGAAGCTGAAGGTAAGAAGACAACGGACACGACAAGGGAAAAGTCCCTCAGAGTCAGAACCATTTTGTTCGTAGGATCATTGCATTGGATTTGAGGCTTTTCTCTTTCTCCCCTAACGTCGAGAGAAGTGAAAGGGACGGCTGGCTAACGTTAGTTAGCTCGCTGGCCTATTAAAAGTAATTCATTGCTAAACAACCGAAACATTGACATTTAAGGTTAGATGTGGAGGCTGTATTTAATTAATTAATGTCTGAGTGACAGTCGAGTGGCACAGTTAGCAGTAGTTTCTTATTTACGATGTCAATAACAGCCACTGTGAGCAAACGTTAACTCAAACCTCGGTTGTGGGAAGTTCCTCCTTGTTCGTTTTTTTCAGCTCCCTGAACAAAGTGGAGGACGTCAGCCAGGCCAGCCAAGAACGGCTATTTCAGCTGATTAGCAGCTTCATTACACATTTCTTTGTTGTCGTATTAGTTGAATATAACATGCTGTTTTTGCCAACACGATACTGTTGGCTAGGGACCAGCTGTAACTAACTTAAACGCATTGTATAAATGTGTAACGTTATGTGGGTAACGTTAGGTGTTGTAAGTGTTAGTGGAGTTATTATCGTCAGTTGACTGTCTGTTGGCTAACGTTAGCTTAAACAACCCTCTTTAGATGTGGACTGTTTGTGACAACGCTTTGTGCACACACATTTTTTTTTTATCGTAACCTATCCTAGCTTGGATGTTGTGAATAAAGAAAGCTGAGGTCCAGTGAACAAAAGCCGCTTGGTGGTTCTTGCATTTGCCCATTTATTTTTAAGCGGTTACTTGTACAGCTTGTGCAGCAATGTACAGCTAACGTTAACTAGTGCATTTGTTGATATAGCACTTCAGCTGACAATGAAGAAAGCAAACATTACCTATTTATTTAACTTAATATAAAAAAATGTCCACATAGTATTGAGAAATGTCAATATTTCGGTTTGATAGTGGCACCCCTTGAAATTTGACAGTAGTACTTGCCAATACATCTACAATTCTTAATGAGACACAATGTAGACAAGCCATTGTCCAACATGTTCAAGAGCTGGATTGACATTTCTGTAAGATCCTTCTTCATCAACAGCACAAACAGGGTGTTTGTTAAAAAGCTTCTCCACAGGTCCAGAGTGATTTTTCTTTGTGCTGCATTCATGATTTTCTTTTTTTTCTATGTGTTTAGGTTGAAGATGCCTTGTCATATCTGGACCAAGTCAAAATTCGTTTTGCAAATGATCCTGGCATATACAATAAGTTTCTGGACATCATGAAAGAGTTCAAGTCACAGAGGTATTTATGCAAGAAGTTACTTACTAAATGAGTTTTAGTAATGCATTTTTAATGACTGTATTTTCCTAATACGGTCTCTTGATACTGAATGGTGGAGCTTGTGTGTAGATTTTGATTACGTTGCAAAGTTTTAGTACCAAGGAATCAACCACACATTTCAAGGCATTATCAATAAGTAAGAAATTGCAGATATCATCCAACTCTAATTATCCAGCAGTTAATATTCTCTTGTAAGTTAATTGTGGGATGACATAAATTATTTGTTTCTTTTTAGACTAAGCTGCAACACTCTTTTTAAATTAGGAGTCGGTTGTCTTCATGCAGCACATGAGAGAGAAGGCTAATTTTTATTTGCCTCTGTCATCCACACTACTAATATGTCTGTGTCTGCCTGTTCTCTTAAATAGCATCGACACACCAGGGGTGATAAACCGCGTGTCGCAGCTCTTCCATGGACACCCAGACCTAGTCTTGGGCTTTAATGCCTTCCTACCACCGGGTTATCGGATAGAGGTCCCGAAGAATGGGGTGGCTTTCCTCCAATCTCCGTTCTCCACACAGGTGAGACTCTCTTCGACTGAAGTTGATAAATTCGCAAAACTAGTGCTTTATTTACCTTCAAAGCTAGGGAACTTTCAGCAGGTGCATCATTAGAAACTCATGGTGTGCTGAACTGTACAGTATATTTGAACTTTTATATTCTTAAGAGGAACCAGGTGTGCTTCCTCCGCATTGAATTTCAATTGGGTGCTCTATTTGAAATTGCAGGCAAGATCCCAAGTTTTTGAAAGATCCAAAATATGACATGCTGAATTGTTCATACACTCAGTTGCCACTTTATTTATCATAACGTTGAATCAACACCTATTCAAAACAGTTTCAACAAAAACTGTTGTAACATAACTTCTTTAAGGTAGGATGTATTAAGAAGAAGACATACTTTATTAATCCCCCTGGTTCACTCTGTTATTATACGCTACCTACAAATCCCTTCTTAAAACACATATTTATTCTCAGGCTTTTAACACACTATGATAGTTGCCTTTTTAAATTATTGTCATTTTGTCTTTAAACTGGTGTTTGTGGTTTTTTTTTAAATCTTTGATTGTACAGCACTTTGGTCAACTGTTTTCAAATGTGCTTTATAAATACATTTGGATTGGATTATACACAGGCTCAAAATACAGACCCATGCAAACAGGACCTATGTCAGACAGATGTGGCTGCCCAGTGCCTTGCTTAAGCGCACCTCGGCAGTGCCCAGGAGGGGAACTGGCACCTCACCAGTGTATACTCCGTACTTTGTTCGTACGGGGACTTGAATCGCCGATCCTCCGGTTTCCAAGCCTAGTCCCCACAGACTGAGCTACTGCCATACAGGGTTGTTGTATTAGACTGCATTAGTTTTAGCGAGGTGTACCTAAGAAAACTGGCAACTGAGTGTATGTAATGTGTATAAAAAATGGGTGTGATGGTATCTATCCTAGACAGTTTGATAGATATTTGGTTACATTGTCTACAATTAGACTTAAAAAAGATACAGAATAAGTTTCTAATGTTTTAGATGCATTGTGACTGATCGGATGTGTGATTCAGTTTCAATTCAGTTCACATTTGGTAATTAATGATGTGTTTTCAGTTTTGGTCGACAGAAAAAAAAATAAAGGATGCAGAGACTACTTTCAGGTTTGTCGGTTTCACATGCAGAAAGAGACAAAATAAGGAATTTAAATATAACTTTGCTGCCTAAAAAACATTCCTCTCTGAAAAAAATCCCAAGAACCAAATGCCAATGATGTTGGTATGTTTGTCTGTGAGAGATTTTCTTTGTTTGGATGGCTTGACTAAAGAATTTATTTGGGCAACCTGAGGACCAGCGCAGGCATGTGTCATACACACAAGCAGAGTGTTACTTGAGATTTGCATCAAAACCGTTGTTGGCGTCACGGCCATGTTGATTTTAGAATTAGTCACTGAATATGGTTCGATTTGAATCTTTTTGTTTGACATAATAGTGCAAATATTTCACTCGATGTAAGTGTGATATTACTGAAGTAAAGTAGACAATATATGAATAATGTTGTCATAGTGTGAACATTTTTTGCATAATTTGAGGGAAATGCTGTGTTCGAAATCCCTCCATGTTTACTTTAGATAATCAGACTTTACTGGCAGATATTATTCCCCATATCTAATTTGAAGTAAACAACTTCAGTTACTTAAATGAATGCACCTCTTAGCATGCAGCTTAACTTCCTTATCTGTCCAGGTATCCCCAGGACAGCAGGGGAAGAGTGTCACCACCTCTGCAGTGACCGTAACCTCAGGTAGTGCCTCTGCTGTCAACATTGAAGCTGGACCTGCCCAGACCAGCGAAGTCAAGGCGGCCCCATCAGAGTCCCTATCCTCCTCAACCCCAGCAGGACCTCCGGAGCCCCCCAGCCGTCTTTCTCTTCCCCTGACTAGCAGAGAGAGCCAGAATCAGGCGACCACCTCGTCTGTATCCCCACCTGCCTCAGAGACGAGCCCCGTAGAGTTTGACAGTGCCATCAGCTATGTAAATAAGATTAAAAACCGCTTCTTGGATCACCCAGAGATCTACAGAGCATTCCTAGAGATTCTTCACACATATCAGGTATTGTGGAGATCAGTTGTGGTGATTTAAGTTGCTTTTTAGTTGGATATTATGATATAGGCAATGTAGGTTTTAGTTACTGAATTGTTACATTCCTCCTTTTCCACCTTTAAAACTTTGACTGTTCTTGTAGGATTTTAGCAAAGTAAAGGTCTCTCAGCACTGTTATACTAGTAATTCCTTTCTAAATGGCTCTCTGGTATTTTTAATAAGAATTGAACAAGTAAATAAATGTTAACTTGAAGTGTTTTTGTCCAGTATCAAATTCCTAGAGCAGCCTGTTCCTTGAAAGACAGTTTTTATCTCCTGCACCAAGACTATGACTACCATGTGTAGCCAGGCCAAATAATTTTAACTTTTTTAATCAGAGGTTGGATTCCTCACCTCTGATCACCATTTTTTCTCATACCACCCCTCAGAAGGAGCAGTTGGAGGTGAAGGAAAGTCGAGGCGGCCGAGGCAGTAGTGGGATGACCGAAGATGAGGTGTTTTCTAAAGTTGCAAGTCTTTTCAAAGGGCAAGAAGACCTGCTGGCTGAGTTTGGGCAATTCTTACCTGATGCCAAGAGATCATTGGTCAGTAAAGCAGCACACAGAGACAAATAATGTAATGTAAAAATTAAAAAGGTTGTGACTCAATCAATGCCCTGTCTCGGCACCAAAAACAATATTTTTTGTCGTATTTTCTTCTTAGTTTTTTAACACACCACAACTAATTTGCTAATGACCATTTTTTATTTCCATGCTACTGCTCAAAAGTTTCATTCTCGTATATTCTTAGTAGTCCATGTATTGCAAAATAAGTGCTTTTTACTCAACACTCTTTGAATACAGTAATTAAAAGTGCAAGTCCAAAGTAAAGCTAACACAATTTAGTAGATTAGTCGATCAACAGAATATTCAATTGCCACTATTTTGATAACTGATTTATCAAGTTTAAGTCATTTTCCATAAAAAATGCCAAAACAATTCACTGGATTTTGCTCCTCAAATGTGAATATTGGCTGTGTTTTTTTAAAGTCTTCTATGAAAGTAAATTCAAGGACTGTTGGTTGCACAAAACAAGCTATTTTATTATGTCAACTCTGTCTGCTCTAGGAAATATTCTGATGGGCCTTTTTCACACTTTGTGACACATTTCCTGTGTGCTTTGTCTTCTGTAGTTCACAGGGAGCTCATTGACAGGAGGGAAAGAGCAGCTTAAAAGGCCGGAGGAGGACGACACGATAACCAAACAGAACAAAAAGAGGCCCAGACCCATACTACTGCAGCACATGTCCCCACTGCTCAAGGTAAACTCTCAATTTAGAATAACCGCCTTAGGCAATGCACCAATGTATGTACTATTGTCCTTGAAAAGGTTCAACTCTTCTTAGCGTTCCTGAAGCAACAATTCAAATGCTTTAACTATAATAACTTTGATAACTAATATAAATATAAAGATCATTAAGCATTACTTTCCTTTTTTATTTAGAAGAAAATGAAGTATTCCTGTACCAAAGATCAGTCCTTTGCTTCAGTTGGCAAACATGGAGTCTTAAGAGAATTCTCCTTCTTTGATAAGGTGAGGCTTCATTTTCCATGGCAGTGGTGTTAAATTTCCTTCATTATCCTTGGTTCATACTGTTCTTATGACCCATTGCCACATTGTTTTATTAATTGGTCTGACTTTCCTGTCAACCCCCTCATGATTCAGGTTCGTCGCCTGTTTAAAAGCCAGGAGGTGTATGAGAACTTCCTGCGCTGCATCGCCTTGTTTAACCAGGAAGTAGTTTCGGGAGCGGAGCTGCTACAGCTAGTCACTCCTTTCCTGGGGTGAGTGGATGGAAAGATGATTGAGCTGATTACATGTTTAAATTGGTTGAATGAAATCAGGAAAATGGATGTACAAATGCCTGTCTGAGCAGACAGAAAGTGTAGATGCTAATGTCTGGTGTTGTAGAAGAGGCACACTGGTAATACTGAAGGGGGGGCGCAACAATTATTAAGAATTTCTTCTTTTTTTTTAAAAGATATTTTTCAGCATTGTCTGCTTTATTGGATAGTTTTAGCTTGGAGAGAGACAGGAAAGGCAGGCAAGAGAAAGGGGATGACATGCAGCAAAGGGCCTGGGCTGGAATTAAATCCGGCCGCTCCAGTAAGGATTTAGCCTTGATACATGGTGCACACTCTACCAGGTGAGCTACTGGGGCACCCAGATTTTTTTGATGGCCATTTCCGCCTTTTAATGATAGGACAGCTCAGACATGAAAGGGGAGAGAGAGGGGGAAGACATGCAGGAAAATCGTCACAGGTCGGACTAAAACCCTGGACCTTCTGCATCGAGGAATAAACCTCTATATATGTGTGCCTGCTCTACCAACTGAGCTAACCGGCCACATATTAGAAATTCTTCAAGGTATATGCAAATAGAACTGATATGATCATTACCTATGGAACTTATATGATCATTCCAATTATGAACCAAACTGTACCAAAAGAAATAAAACTAACACGACATAATGCAAATTTGTAGGATTATTCTGAACATGGTTTTTGATCAGCTGTTCTTCTCCTGATTTATCTCTCATTCACGATTTCCTCCATCTCCTTCCAGGAAGTTTCCCGAACTGTACACACAGTTCAAGTCATTTCTGGGGGACAAAGAGCTCTCTCATGCTGTGTCAGGGCTGTCGGATCGTTACATGGAGGGGGGAGGGGGCAGGGAGGTGGATTATGCCTCCTGCAAGCGCCTGGGATCCAGCTACAGAGCACTGCCCAAGACCTACCAGCAGCCTAAATGCAGCGGGCGCACTGCCCTATGCAAGGAGGTACACCCTCTTACATTTTCCTAGACAGTTGTCACTAGATCAATGCATTGCTTGAAGGTGACCTGGAATTTTCTTGTAAATAAAAGTTTCTGTTTACATTCAATGTTACTCAACAAGATGCATTGTGTGTATCCTTGAGGTCTGTTGAATGAGTTTTCTTCTGCATAAAACATTTGCAAAGCCGATTTTACTTAAAAAGTTTGAAACATGCATACCGTCTCCTTCTTCCCTGCCTTTTGCTGGAATGTTGCAGTGTTTTTTAGAGTAAATGTAGTAAATGAAAGAAATGATAGAATATTATGTCATTGTGAAATATTTTCCTATAGAAAGGGTTTTCCCATTGTTGATTTTAAGTGTGTGTTTGTAGGTGTTGAACGACACCTGGGTGTCATTTCCCTCTTGGTCAGAGGACTCCACCTTCGCCAGCTCGAAGAAGACTCCTTATGAGGAGCAGCTGCATCGCTGCGAGGACGAAAGATTTGAGGTGCGTCTACCCTAACAAGGATCTAATTACACTTGTTGCAGAGCAGGGAGGTTTGTATAAACATCACAACTTACTGTGTATGTTTATATCTTTGTGTCCCTGTTCTCGTAAAAGACAATATATTAAGCTTTTAACACATAGAGCACTTGGCACTATACTGTAGTTCAGTGGTTCCCAACCTGTTTGAACTGAGGTACCCCCACAGCCCTGTCAGATGAACTCACGTACCCCTTTATCGATTTCCAATGTATGTTTCAAATGTAGCCCAAATGTATTCAGGTGTGACTGTTGACTTAATGTTAATATGTGGGTATATTCGTTTAATCATATATTATACTATTATTTCAAATTAGTTAAGCTACTCTACAATCTGTCCACGTACCACCTGGCAAATGCAGAAGTACCCCCTGGGGTACAAGTACCCCAGGTTGGGAATCATTGCTCTAGTTGATTGCTGCCTTCTAAAAGCTCTGCGTCTGTAACTTTCCACTTATAGTTGGATGTGGTTCTGGAGACAAATCTGGCCACCATCAGGGTGCTGGAGAGTGTCCAGAAGAAGCTCTCTCGTCTTTCCCCAGAGGACCAGGACCGATTCAGATTAGACGACTGCCTGGGCGGCACCTCTGAGGTCATCCAGCGTCGTGCAGTGTATCGTATCTATGGTGACAAAGCCCCTGAGATCATCGAGGGACTGAAGAGGAGTCCTGCTACCGCTGTGCCTGTGGTGCTCAAGAGGTCAGGACTGTCCTTTTTTATTTCAAATTTCTTCACTTTCGGAAGAAATTCGATGGCTGAATTCTTGTTTAGGACCTTGTTGTGCATGCATTGCTATTCTGGTCAATTAGACATATTGATAGAATGCTCTAATTTTCTTGTATATCAACATTATGAATATGGAAAGGAGATTGTTGCTTGCCATTAGACAGCACATTTACGTTAACAGCAGGGAGGTTTAACTAAGTGACGGTATGATAGTAATGTTGATTTGATGACAGAGTAAGATCCTTGTATCAACAGGCAGTAATCTTTGTGCATCCTGGCCACCAAAGGTGAACTATATCAGCAACAGCTGTTTAAAGAATGCACATATTTGTATACTTGGTTGTATTTTATGAAGTATCTTTATTAAAGATGTGTCTTTCCTACAGGTTGAAAGCCAAGGAGGACGAGTGGAGAGAGGCCCAGCAGGGTTTCAATAAGATTTGGAGAGAGCAGTACGAGAAGGCCTACCTGAAGTCCCTCGACCACCAAGGAGTCAACTTCAAACAGAATGACATGAAGGCCCTACGGTCAAAGAGCCTTCTCAATGAGATTGAGAGTGTCTATGATGAGGTAAAAATGTTCTTCCTGTTTGCCATCTCAACAGCTCTCATAATTTGAAAAGATAATTGGGTGAAAATGTATCAAATTATGTTTATTTATAGTTTTGGGGCTAGGTTGTAGAGCCATACCAGAGGCTAGACACAATACAAGTGTTCATTATATTTTAAACTGTTAATGAGCAAGTTAACTTGGAATATAACCCCTTCACATTTTCAAAAAATGCATTCAAACCCAGAGCCCACTATACAATTGAAATCACCTTATTCTGGTGGTGATTTCTTTGTAATTATTGGGTTGGTTGATACCTAGACTATCTGTCCAATCTGAGTCTTGGACAGAGGAGTCTGTTGCACGACTAAAACAACTTTTAAACGTACACGTTCCACCAAAACAAGTTCCTCCGAGCCTATTTTGCAGCGGCACCGCTGCTTTTCTCCGGTGCATAGCACCGCCCAAGACGATTGTGATTGGTTTAAAGAAATGCCAATAAATCAGAGCACGTTTTCCTCCCATCCCCGAATGCTATGTGGAGTAGCCAGACTCTCCGTCAGCGTGCTTTGGAGGAAGGTCTGGCAAAGATACCCAGCATTCATTTAAACAAATGAGTTTTTTCACTTACTTTTTTTGGTCTCCTTGTATAGCTTTACAGTTCACGCTTGACCTTGGAAACAGGGGTTGACACAACAATCTCAACTCAAGACTCGATCATAAGAATCCGACGTTCATCATGGGTATACATGTATAATCTGCTGATGAGGATCGTGTGATACGACCTAAGCTCTTGAACAAGCAAGCAAATAAATGGACCTTGAGTTGATGTTATTTTTTTCATTTCCTTGTATGTTTTCTTTTCATTCTTCATAGCTGTGAGGGAAATGATCATAAAGTTTATGTAGGAAGATTAATCTCTGAATTCAATGAAACTCATTAAAACCAACAATTTGTCACAGTGTGTCTTTCTGAAGTTGCCTGCATTCATCTGTGTTTTTCTGTGTGTCTCAGCGTCAGGAGCAGAGCACAGAAGAGGGCGGAGTTGGCCAGCAGAGCCGCAACGGCTCAGGTGCAGCCTCATCCAGCGAGCCTCACATGGTGTTTACGTACGAGGACAAACAGATCCTGGAGGACGCTGCCTCGCTCATCATCTACCATGTCAAACGTCAGCCCACCATCCACAAAGAGGACAAGGACCACATCAAGCGCATCATCCAGCACTTTGTCCCCGACCTGTACTTCTCCCGCCGTGGTGAGCTCAGTGATACTGAAGACTGGACAGATGAGGAGGTTGAGCCTGAGGAGGGGGGAGAGAGAGGACTAGGAGTTGGAGCAGCAGCACCACCACCAGCACCAGCAGGAGCCGGAGGAAATGGTAATTCTAATAATGCATCAGGAGCAGCAGCAGCCACAGGTAGTCAGTCTCAACCCCAACCTGCACAGTCCCAACCCCAGCAGCTCAACGGGGAGTCCAGGCGGAGGCGCTGCAGCCCATCCCAACCTGCAGACCCAGAGGCCTCCACCACCTCCAGTAGCACGAGCCAGCCTGCAGGGACTGCCTCATCCACCCCTGGATCGACGCCCATGGAGACGGGCTCAGGTGCACCCGGGGAGAAGGTGGACCTGCGCGACCCTGAAGCAGAGCACCAGAAGGAGCTGGATGGTGTCTACAACCTTTTCTTCGTCAACAACAACTGGTATTTCTTCTTGCGGCTGCACCAGACCCTGTGTACGCGGCTGCTGCGGGTTTACCGACAGGCAGAACGGCAGCTGCTGGAGCACCGAGCTGAGCAGAGCAGGGAGAGGCTGCTGATGGCCGAGGGAAGGAGAGAAAAAGCATGTGACCTCGCCATGGAGCTCCGCCTCAAACAGCCCAGTAAGTTCAGCTACTGGTTGCTTATGCAAATCCTAGAATGGTACGATTTGAAAGTATTTAATTTGAGTTGATTCAACCAGCTGTCACATCTGACTCAACATGGACAATAATCTCAATGTAGGAGACAGTTTTGTTTTAGTTCCTTGAACTGTGATCAAGAGCTGTAATATACATATTGCGTATATCATCAGGGAGAGGAGTTAACTAGATTTAATTAATGAGCACTGAATCAGAAAGTGAATCTAAATCTGTTTCTGATGTCCGTTCAATTAAATTATTTATTTATTTATTTTATTTTTATTTATTTATTTATTCGGGACAATGCACATTAATGAACAATCTAACATTTCTGTAAAGACTGTAAATGAGCCAGGTTATAGCATAAATGCTAATTTTCACCTGTAGTCCCGATATTCCAGGATTCACAGTGTTGAGTTATAGTCACACTGCACAATGAAGGGAAAAGCTTGTTTTAAAAATTATTCCAGATGTGATGATATTCTTTTCTATGGCTTGCCAGCATTTTAAGTGGCATTGTGTTTGAAGAGTGAATAATAGATGTACTGTTCAGTGGGTTTGACTGACCCTGGTTATCAACACAGTGTAGTATAAAGTGATATTTTGTCTCAGTTGAGCTGGTCAGCTCAACTATCTGTTTTTGGTGTAGGGAAAAACAAATATTTTTATGTTCTATAAAGCCTGATCCATCTTGGGACATTTGTTTATTGTAACCCAATGATTTCTAACAAAGGGTACTTGTACCCCTGTGCCAGAATCTTTGGGGGAAGGGGGGCATATCATAGTGGGGGGTCTGGGTGTCCTCTCCGATGGAAGTTTTGGGCATCAACAACTTAATTTCCTGTATTCGGATACACTTTTATGCACCATTTATGGTGGAAATACCTTCATTTAGCCTATGTGAAGAAGAAAAACACAGATTACAATTCAAAATATATCAAAATTATAATGGAAAGTATGTTGTTGTAAACCAGCTATCATAAACAGTAAATTTGGCTATTTTATAATGCAAACACTTTTCCTAATGTAAGCCTTTTAAACCAAGTGAACCACAGAGTAGTGCTGCAACTAAGGATTATCTTAATCAATTAATTGTGTGGTCTATAAAACATCATTGGGAAATGTCATCAGAATATTGTTGAGCACAATGCGATATCATTAAAAGTCTTGTTTAGTCTGACCGACAAAACCCCAACAATGAAATGTGCTATACTGTAAGACAAAGACAAATCTGTGAATTCTAACATTTGAGAACTTGGAATCCAACGTTTGGTATTATCTTTTAAAAATGACTTGAATGATTAATAAATTCTCAAAATAGTTTGATTTTTCTGCGATTGATTGACTGACTGCAGAGCACAAATACATATCCGGCAACAGTTTGAATTAATGATCCTGACCTCTATTTTAAAGTGCTGCTTTTGGTTTAAAACTTCATTTTACATTTTATTTCATTCATGTTAGAGGAGAAGACAGGGTGTCCAACTCCTGTTCAAGCCTTCCTGTCACAACAGATCCACATTCACCTCTACACAGAAGACTTGATTACATTGTAAAGACATGCTGTTGTAACACATGTGACATCCCTTTCTTCCACAGGTGAGGTGGAGTTAGAGGAGTACTACCCTGCCTTCCTGGATATGGTGCGCAGCCTGCTGGATGGCAACCTGGACTCCACACAGTATGAAGACACCCTGAGAGAGATGTTCACCATCCACGCCTACATCGGCTTCACCATCGACAAGGTCATCCACAACATCATTCGGCAGGTAAGCGGAGTTTACTTTTTTGTGACTAACATTTATTTTATTTTTAACACAAAACCTATAACTCACGACATGGACACATCACCTCCCCATCTGAAGCGCCCCCCGTTGAGCATACGAAAGTGTCTGCCTAAGGGTGACTAACATGAACATCAAAATGGATCCTTTTTCTACTGTTTTTGTCCTCACACAGTCCAAGTTACTTTCAAACTACGCCTTTTATGGCCTATGCTTCTAATAGATTCACACATTCCAGTCTATTTCTTTCTGTGCGATAATGTCACCTGAAACACCAATCCTTATATGGAAGATCCCTAGAATAGATGAAATACCTTTGAACACATGCATGCTAAAATATACCAAACCTATCAGCCATCACCCCCTTCCCATACAGAATTTTAGACAAGATTCAATTCAATTTTATTTATAGTATCAAATCATAACAAGAGTTATCTCGAGACACTTTACAGATAGAGTAGGTCTAGACCACACTCTATAATTTACAAAGCCCCAACAATTACAGTGATTCCCCCAAGAGCAAGCATTAGCAGTGGCTATTGCGACAGTGGCGAGGAGAAACTCCCTTTTAGGAAGAAACCTCGGCAGACCCAGACTCTTTGTAGGCGGTGTCTGACGGGGCCGGTTGGGGTTATGATGGTAGTAGTTCATGTCATAGCCGGGCACAGCAGGGCGTTACGGGATGTAGCGTGGCACAGCAGAGCATGGGTGGACGCAATGGGCGCGGCAGGACGCAGCCGGACATTGCAGGGAATCGCAGAGCGTGAACAAGATGAATTGTATGGCATCCTAGGAGCCCTTTAAAGAGCTCAGGTACTTTCCCCCATTTTTTTAGTGTAAACACTTAATCTTGCAAACCATTTGTATGACATTTTTTCAAGTGCTGCTATTTCGCCATCTCACAAGCCCATTCTTGGATTGAATTGACACCCCCTCCTCTATACTCTCAGAAGAATCTGTCTGGCTATCATTAAACTGGTTTGGACCCAACTTCTTGTGTTCTTAGCTATCCCGCTTAAAATTGACCCATCTCCCAAAAGAAATAATCTTGGGCTGAATGGATCCTGGGTCCCTGCAATTTTAGTAATCAAGTATTCTACCGATTATTTCATCGATTAATCGAGTAATCGGATAAGAAATACTTTTGCTTTACAGTAAATGGCAATAGCAAATATACAAAAGAGGTTTCCTTTTTTCGAAAAAGCAACCTTTTTTTATTGCCTAAATTGCATACAATAACAGGATAGATGCTAAAACTTTCAAGCACAGGCCGCATGGGCCACCAAGCCCCCTATTCTGTTGGCAAAAGTACATTTTTGGTGGCTCAAATGTAAATCTTTTTTGCCCCCTTCCCTTTCTTGCCTCTGGCTCTTTGTACTGGATATGCAAAAGAGCTGTTCAGTAAGCCCTTGTAAATGTGACTGTACAAAGCTTACAGCAGGGCTATTCAACTACACTGTTCAGGGGGACACATTTTAAGAAGGCTAATACTGATTGAGGAGAAAGAATAAAGAATGCGGACATCACCGGCATGGTCCGGTGAAGTCATTCACGTGCATATTAAGTAGCCATGAGGTTACTCCAGGGGGGGAAGGGGCTTGTTTGTCTCTGGCAGCAGCTAAGTTTACAGAAATTTGTCAAAATTTCAAGATTAGTAGCAAACTAATAAACCGATTACAAACCGGAAGCTTTCGTTTTAGCTTGTCTTTAAAACATTGCTATTTGCAGAGTAGCATGCTGTAGGCTAGTTGTGTAAAACATCGCGGTGGACGAGAGCAGCAGCAGCAGCCGTTAGTTAGCCTGCCTTGTGTCGGCTTCGTTCCGTGGAATGGATGAGTAGACTGGCTGTTTTCTACAGAGATGATGTAGCTGTCGTTTTCTCTTACCTGTCTCTTCTCTTAACCCCTCACTATTTTCGCTGTCTTCCTTCATTTTGTAATCTGCGGCGTCAGTATTGTGTCCAGCGTCAGCCCATTGTGCGCTAGTAATAAGCAGCCGTGCGGAAACGCAGTGAACCGTACAACGTTAGTCACATTGATTAAACAAAGCTTCGAGGCAAAGAATTTTGCATCGAGGATTTTAGTAATCAAATTATTCGAGTTACTCAAAGAATCGTTTCAACCTCGGATGTATCCCTGTCCAAATGGACCTTATCACAGGACCATAGGACATAAAGTAATTGGCCATCCTCTTTCTTACATTTCCAACAATTTGGTGTGTCTCTTCCAAGTCTAAACAATTTTGAGGGAGTCCAGCAGAAGTGATGCATAAACTTAAACTGAATGAGGCGGACCCTGACATCATGTGACATAGTTTTTATATTCCTACCAATTCTGTCCCACTCCACATCATGCAGTGTAATACTCAGATCCCTTTCCCATGTCTTCTTGAGGGCTGACCAGGCTCCATCCCCCAGGTTCTGAATAAGCCTAGAATAATACCCGACGCATCATGACCTTTCCCAACGTTCTTCTACACCTTATCTAAACGTTCTGATGCCTTCGGAGCTGAGTAAGCAGAGTTTACTGTCACGCTGACCGCTCGTCTTAATCAACAAAGACCTTTTCAACATTTAACGTATTCTAATCCCCACTTTTTTTTTCTTTTTTTTTTACTTCAGCTGCAGCACCTAGTGAGCGACGAGGTGTGTCTGCAGGTGGTTGATCTATACCTGGCTGAGAGGAAGCGGGGGGCAGCGGGGGGTAACCTGTCCTCGCAGTGCGTTAGAGCAGCCTGGGAGACCAGCTACCAGTGGAAAGCTGAGAGAGTCATGGCTGAGGAGAACTGCTTCAAGGTGAGAACACAGTCCTGGTTAATGAAGTAC
Source organism: Perca fluviatilis (assembly GCF_010015445.1). Lineage (NCBI taxonomy): Eukaryota > Metazoa > Chordata > Actinopteri > Perciformes > Percidae > Perca > Perca fluviatilis. The sequence goes on from NC_053120.1 coordinate 22,150,233, forward strand.
TAGTCTATAGCCTTGACCTTCCACTTCCAGTATTGCTCCGGTGCCGCAGGAAAATCCGCCAGATGCATGTATTTTCGGTAAACTCTGGTGGATTTATGAGCACTATGGTTAACTGATCCTCCGATCCCTGCAGGGTAAATTGAGACAGCTAGCTAGACTATCTGTCCAATCTGGGTCTTCTCTCGCACGACTATTTTGCAGCGGCTCCAATCTGGCGCTTAGCACCGCCCAAGACGATTGTGATTGGTTTAAAGAAATGCCAATAAACCAGAGGACGTTTTTTCTCCCATCCTGTGTGGACTAGCCAGACCCTCCTCAGCTCTGCAGCGTGTGGATGGTCCGGCAAAGCAAGACTAATGAAGTACTGAATTACATATTTGGCCCTAACATGTTGCTGTTGTTGAAGTCAGTGAAACTATTTTCTATTATCAGCCTCCATTTTCACTGCGGTGGAATTTTGCTGCTCATACTTGTTCAATCTTGTACAGTACTTCATTTTTTTGAAGATGGTAAAAAAGAAGAACGGAACACTAAATGTACCCAGAAAAGCAAAGCACATTACTATGTTTATACCTTTTACTATTTTTAAAATGGAGTGTTTTGATCAGATAGTGCTGCTTCCTGATCATTTTCTTTTTTTAGGACTCATTTTCTTAATGCATCTTGTCTATTGCTACAGCCAAAGTTTTACCTTCTATGTTATGACTAATCTGCATAATGATGTGGAAGCGACGCTGCTTATATACAGCCAGTTGTACTACAGCAAGATGAACATGGTCTCCTTGAATTCAGTTACATATAATTGGAGCACCAACGCCTTCTTTAGAGATTTTTACAGCTTTAAAGCTGGATTGCGGAACCTTTGTCTCCCCCCTCTGGTACTGAGAGTAATTACACAAACACTGTTAGTGTGCTTAAGCAGTGGGATTCATAATAACAGCGCCTCGCTATGGTCTCTCCCCCCTTCCTGCCTGTCAAGCTATTGGGTAATACAGTTAGACTGACATACCGTGTAACCAATCAGAGAGCCAGAATAAGCAACTACGCTGTGAAGAACTGTAAGTGGCTGAGTAAGGTTGGTTGATTGCTCATTCAAAGACGGAGAGTGGAGTTAATAAATAATTTGTTCTAAGGCATCTGGTGCACCGCAGGAACCAGACACCACAACTCCGGTATACTGAGAAATACAGAGATTTCCCTGGCGGTGATAGGCTTAATCTGCAGTGTGTGAACTTGTTTGGCAAGGGCTTGAATGTAACGGACGTTCATTTATATGTAAAAGCACTAGCACTTCTGCACTAGCTTTAAACTCCTGGTTTCATTCAGCTGTTGTAAATTGATCCATGGTGGTTTAATGATGTTTGTTTGTTTTGTGTCATCAGGTGATGTTTCTCCAAGACAAGGGTCGTGTGACGATGACCATTGAGCTGCTGGACACTGAGGAGGCCCAGGCTGATGACCCGTTAGATGTACAGGTAAACACACATTTACAAACAGACTGGTACAGACACTTTGAAATAAATGCTATGATGTAGTTACACATTTATGAATCGTAATGGATCTTGCTGTACAGTTATTAATGTCTTTGCTGCCTTCTCTCTCAGTGCCTGTCGAGCTACATGGAGCAATTTGTAGGAACTGAGTCCAGTCTGTGTTCTCAAGCCGAGGGCTACTTCTTCAAACCTGTATTTCTGCCTAGGTATAATGGTTTTAAATTTTTTTTTGTAGTTTTAGGCTTCTCCAGACCAGTTCTTATTTAAATCTGTGCATATCCAAATCATAAAGGTTGTCTTGTGTATATTATACAGACCGGTCAGCTTGTGGTCACTCGGTCCATGCACTTGCAACAGATCTCTGCTTTCCCAGTTGTTAGTACAGTGCACACCAAAACATAGACACCAAAAGAAGTTTGAATTTCTGCAGACTGTCAGCACCAAGTTTATGCGACAATTCCTGCGACTAAAATTATGCATTTTCAGTGAACTTGAAACTCCATACACTAACCTTTTAGGGTAAAATATTGTGCTGATGTGTGTGATTACATTAGATGTTACAGGTCTTCTAATTTACTTGTATGTCAGTGTACATTTTAAGCATTTTATCAATGCTGAAATAACTTATCTACTTTAGATGGAATTTTCACATAAAAGGAAGTGTTATGTTAAACAAAATCTTTGTATATATATTTACTGTTTGCAGACATTGAGTAAGTATTCAACCCTTTTTTAAATAATAAAAAGTTACAATGTTCGAAATTGAAGTTTCTGTTTAAACATTAAATCTGACTTTGATGTCATTTTAGATAAAAATGTATTTAAAAAATGAACAGGGTCTAATTTATGTCATTCAGTTCTCAAAGTATGTCATTTACAAATATTGTAATCCAATCAGCATGTTAAGCTTTAATAAATGAGTCTCTTCTTGTAGGAACCTGCGTCGTTTCCGTCGCTGGCAGGTGCGGCAGGTGGAGGCGATGCGCTGCAGGAGAGAGTGGCACCGCCAGCTAGGCGTGGAGAACGCCGGGAGTCTGGACTGTCGATTTAAACTCAACACTCACAAGATGGTGTTTGTCATGAACTCTGAGGATTACATGTACCGCAGAGGAGCACTCGTCAAGGCCAGGAAGGTAGACTGGAGTCTGCATTTATTTTCAGTCACTACTTTCCTGTTGTAAGAGTATAAGATGGGAGGTGAAGAATCTGGGTCACGATGTGTGTCAGGAAAATTAAACCTTGCTTGTAGATTTTCAGCTTGTTAAATCCTGCTTGGTGTCTGACAGTTTTTCCTCTTCCTCCGCAGTCGCAGCACAGAGTGGCAGCGAGCCAGCACGAACGCTTTGACAAGTGGCACCAGGGCTGGCTGGCCAATCACGTTACGTCCTCGGCTGGACGCTCGGTGCAGAACTGGCTAATGGGTGAGGAGGAAGAGGACATGATCCCCTGCAAGACTACCTGCCTATCGACAGAGGTGAAAGGGCAAGCGGTGAACAGATACCAAGTTCATTACAGCGGTAGCAAAGCCCCAGCCTCCCCGTAGAGGCCCGCATAGAGATGGACGTTCAGTACACACACAGGTAAATGCATGGACGTACAGGACATTCATACACTAAACACAGACATAAACCGCTGCAGTCCCACTTCTCCACCTTCCTCCACTACATGTCCACTCATTCACTTTCACTGATGGATGAAGAAACGCAGTGCAGACTCTGGACTGTTAATACCAGTGGACAGTGAGTCAGTGAATGAGTGCACAGTGAGAGGAGTGAAGACGTGGAGAAAAAGGACCAACACAGACAGTGAAGTAATCAGTGAGAGTAAACTCGGCCCAGGTTGATGGCACGAGTCGGACACGACGGCACAAACGGAGCTCATCATCATCATCCTCATAATTCTAGCTTCTCTGGTGGCACTAAAAGTTGATGGACACGGTTGATCAGGTGAGAAGTTATGAGATCATGAAATTTGTTTCAGAAATGTGAATGTCTGTTTATTTTTCTTCTTTTTTTAAGTCAAGTGTAGTTTTTAGCTTCTAAAGCCAGAGAGCCTTCTGTTGGTTGGTTGGTTTATGCGTGTTTATATGGAGAGATAATGGTAAACGTGTGTATGTATGTGTATCCTGCTCTCTTCATTTTGTCTGTTTGTATGCCCAGTACAGGCTCTACAACTCTAGTCATTGCATTGTTACTGTATGTGCATATATATATATATATAACAGGGATCCTGTATTTTTATATATGCATCTACATGAGTTGATACATCTTAAGATCATGTGGTTCTTTACAGTGTTTGCTGTCAGCCAACTCTTGATGTTTTGCATTATTTTTTTTTTTATTTTTTTTTTTGTGTTGTAGCTAAACAAGTTATCACCAAGGCAACAAGGAGACCTTAAATTAATTGGTTTAATATGGAGGACGCAGTCAAATTATGTATCATATTCATGATACTAAATGTTTACTTTGTATTGTCTTTTTTTTTTTTTTTTTTTTTTGCATACTGACATTGAAAATAAAAGCAAAATATCAGTGTTAAAATAGAATGTATAACATTTATCCTGTATCAGTTATCATAAAATAAACAACCTAGTTGTGACCTTCTTAAATGTTGACTGGCAGGTTGTTTGTTTGAGAGGAATGTAATGTACAATTGCAATACGTTGATAACAAAACAGAAACTAGAGCCTTTAAAATGGCAATGGAGTTGAATCGACACGTCTGACACGGTATCAGGAAAAACTCCATTAGAGCCGGTGCTATCGATAGGTCACGGAAAATAAATCTGCTCTTTTGATAATCTATTGTTTAATTTACTTTTAAAGCAGAAATGTGAGGAGTTTGCTGCTTCTAGCTCTTAAATTTTGAGCATGTGTTGGTTTTCTCTGTTTTTCTATCATTGTACTACTGAATATATTTTTGGTTTTGGACTGTTGATGGACCAAAACATCACAATTGAAAAAAATTTCATCTTTAGCTCTTCAGTTTTCAAACATTGTAGACAAAATGAATAATTGATTGATTTATCAAGAAAATTATTATTACGTTCTTTTTTTTTTTTTAGCCTAAACTAAATATGAGCTCAAGCTCATGCGTTAAAGTAGGATTTCTAGCAGGGCTGTTGCTCGTTGCTTTTAATTGTACAAGTTGCTATTTTCCATGTATTCAGTCGACATTTTGGAGGAGTTGCCCAGTTGTCAGTTTTCTTCTGAGCAATTTAAGGACTTCTCTGGGTTACAAATTGAGATTTAGATTGTATTTAGATTTCACACTCTCAATCTCCTGAGGGAAATCTGTGATATGATTTAAAAGCTCCAGAACGGCCACAAATCCATCTTGCAGTGTGATAGTTTTTAACCGATTATTCTTCCAAGGTGGAAAATGGTCATTCGCTCAATCAGACACACTTGTTTGTTCTTTTTTAGAGGGTTTGTTTGATGATTTGTGGCAAAGTTGAGCTGTTTGATTTAGTGGGTTTCTGCCAAGAAGCAAGATTTTCAGGATGATTCATTCATCCTTACTGGCACACTATACACAACGGCGTCAGACTCGGTCACTGGGAACGAAGGGAAAAAAGCATCAAATCCCTAATTGCTACCGATGCTTTTGGACGAGTTCCTCAAGCTTTTTCTGGACAGAGTTGTCAACCTTATCAAAATCTGAATCTTGTCAGGACCTGCAACAACACTTTTCACCACCAGGCCGAATGCAGAAAAGTCCTAGTATAGTATTTCATAAAAACGTCAATAAAATCATAGTAAAGTATTTCATGAAAAAGTAAACTAAAATGGCAACTAGTGGTGCTGCAGAGTGGAGGGTCGCAGGAATAACGTTCTGTCATCAATGCTAGAGCTGTTGGCCAAAGTTAGCGACTTCGCTGGACAACTCTCCAGTTTAATGTGAGAGTGAGATAAAAAAGAAATTAGTTTTATGTGTGCACTTTTCCTGTGTAACCCTCCATCATATGCTGGCTCCCTAAATTGGCACTCACTCATCCAAAATTGAAGAAACCCTTACTTAAAGGTTAAGAGTGACTTAAAAAAAATTAGTGAGTGAGAGAAGTGCTGCACTTCGAAGTAGATTAATCACAAATTTTTTTAAGAACAGAAATGAAGCAATCGGAAGTGGAAACACAAACACCCCGACAACCACAGAAAACTGTTGTGAGCTGGAGGAATAGGCTGGGTGCATTCGCGTTAATGTGCATATATTTTTAATCTCAGAACTGCACCAAAGCTTCACTAAAGGGGGACATACTCACTCAGCAAAGCTTCTTTTCCACCACGAAGGTCAGAGACGGCAAGACCTAAAACCAAAACCATCTGTGAGAAACCGAAAGATCAGAAGAGACTGGAGCAAGGAAAAAAAGGGAGTCGAGAGGCAGTGCGAGTTTTAAAAATAATCGTGGTTTATAAAACCCAGATATGACAGGATCACCAAAGTGTATACAGAAATACAAATACCATCAGGAAAACCATCATAGAACGGTGTTAATACACTCGACATGTACAAACTACTCTGTAAAAGGGACTCGGGGGAGGATGGGTCAGACATTTTTCTTTCTTTATGTCTCTTAAAATCACATTTAGCCACAATGTATTTATTCTATTATCTTTTTTTTGTATCTTATCAAAGTAGAACATCCATCTACCAAACTACAGGACTATCACGTTCAGCTAGATTAAAGGGTACGAACAACATCACGAGAGAGGGAGGGGTGGACACATATCAAGCACTTTAACATCATGGGGGTTTCAGCAAGCAGTGGAAACACAATCACCCATGAGAAAAATGGGATGTCAGGGCTGAGGATCAGCTCAAACACTAAATGTACAAAATAACCCTGTTTTTGTTTTCTGTCACTGGGTTACACATACTGAACATCTGTGAACAGACACTGGCCGCTAAAGATCTGGGATCAGTTTAACAGTATCTTGTCATGGTGTGGGTCATCTCTGTTCCTGTGCCCTACAGTATGTCAAAGTGCTGTCAGCAGGGCAGTGTACAACAACAGATGTAACGTCCACAATATTTGCATGCACATTCACAAATGTACAAACGGTTTTTACAGCTTCAGGAGACAGTAACGTGCCCCTCGCACCTCCTCCATGAGCCCTGGACGCAGAGCCTCGAACAAAGAAGGAATCACCAACAAGATACAACCAATCACATTCTCCAGTTCTATGGATTCTTTTCTATTCTTATACAAATACATTGTCAACAGATTTACACATGAAAAGAGTGCAGGATCGTGACCAGTCAAAAAAACAAACAAAAAATAGCTCCTCATCACCTAAAAAATACTGCTTGTCTTGGAGCAAAAATGGCAACGTATGAAATCAATCATTGTCACAGTAGCGACAATGATTGCTAATATACACATCATGTCAAATAAATTAAGACCTATGTACAATGTGAAACTAAAGCAGCATGCACGCAAGACAACAGAGCCTTTTTACAAAACTATCTGCTGTAGTTGTGCTCTCCGACACAAAAGAGAGAGGCAATGTGGGTTGTGTGTATGTGTGTGCCGTGTGTTATGCCTGTATACAGTTATGGTGTGTGTGTGTGTGTGTGTGTGTCCAGTGTATTTAAATGGGTCAGGAAGCTACCCATCTTCTACATTTCAACATATTTTTGAACTTTCTAGCTTTCTAGTTCACATTAAGCTCGTTGCACACAGAAGCTTTTCAGCCTTTTAGCCGCTACGGGAAAAACAGAAGTAGAAGAAACAGGACTTTCTGTCACACATTTGTCTCGTAGCTCTCTGGGCTTCGTCTCGCTACTGGCGGAGGGTGACACAGTGCAGCCAGAGTGGAGCGGAGAGCAAAGTGAGGGGGTCAAACAGGAAGAGAAACCCACAAACCAGAATTAAAATGAACATCCTTTCTTTAAAAGGCAGGGGGCCCTTTAACAGCAGCAGCAACACACCTTTAAAATAATAACAGTTCTGTAAGTGTGAACTGCTGGTTTGAAAATAAGCAGAGGGGGGGGGGGGGCAAATGGTGGATGTCAGATGTACAGCACATTTCTCCTGGTTGTTAACTAACTTTTACTTATCCAAGATTAGTAGACATTTGATCTAACAAATCACAACCCTTGAAATCGTTTTTTTTTTTTTTTTTTTTTTTTAAAAGTGCTAAAATAATCGAGGCAACATTAGAGACAAACAAACAAACATTCATCTGGTGACAGGATCGCTGAATGTGCTGTGAAACATGTCAGAGATTATAACTATTAAAGAACTTTGCATCAGAAATGACTGGTACTGGATAATAAAGTTGTCGTCAATGGGGCTTTTAAAATTGCAATGGTAAACCAAGATGAAATTAATTTGGTCATAGCGCAAGTTTTTGTTGGAGGAAGAAACCCATATGGTACAAAAAGTAGCTCAAATCATCAACAAAACATTTGATGTGCACAATTAAATAAAAAGTAGTTCAATTGGGTACTCAACCGCCCGATCTGGCAACACTGAGCTTTTGTCAGGGTGTCTGGTGACTGTGAAGTGTGTTTTGGCGGTGGTTCTCAAACGTTTTCTGTCATTCCCCACTTTGAAAGGTGAAAAAAATTCAGTTGATATTGGAAAAACTAGTAACAAAATGGTCCAATCTGCATTTCACTGCAATAACATTATGTTGACCACAAAGGCTCTCCTGCTGTATTGATAGTAAACATGGGAGCAAGATGAGCCTTTTCCTATTTGATTTTCTTTCTGGTCAAACATGGATCGATCTTGTACTTTACATGTCGTTTTGCTGTCTTAATAAATCTAGCTAGCCTAGCCTTGTTAGCATCGGAGCTGTCTTGTTTGGTTATTGTAACCATTCACTAATCAGATTCATTCAATTTTTTTTAAAAAGCGCACATTTGCCCCCCCCCCCCTGGTCCCACTCCCAGTTTGAGAACCACTGGCACATGCACTTTTGAAGGGTAACATTTGGAGCTGTTGGCACACATTACTGGGATTTTCAACAAGACGGAACCTACCTGCTAAAACAAAATGTGTACTTTTGTAAAAGAACCATCTTTAAACAAGCTTTGTGCAGGTTGGATGGACACATTCTTAAAAAGAAAGCTTTGGTAGTTAATGCTAAAAAAAATAGCAATGCACATACTGTAGCTAAATGGGCACTTTAAGATGACATGCCACACGATGATTCACAAGTCGGTTTGCACTAATTCGAGGTCTGGGATGAATCGAGGTCTAACTATGAGCTTACTTAAAACGTGGCACAAGTCCAACCAAGAAAAAACATACCAAACTTTATAAAACACATTAACAATCATTGCGTGGATGCTCAAACTAGTCGTACTCGTATAAACAACACATGTAGAAGTACTTAACAATCACAACAGTGTAATAATGCACATCAAAATATATGAAATATATTACAAAGCAACTTCACAGACTAGAAATGTTTGAATCAAAAACATTGCTTTTTGTGTTTGTTTTTTCGTGTTTTGTGTATTAAATGCACTTTTCCTGCAAGTGCCTCCAGGTTGTGATTGTACGCGGACGTTATTACAACTCAACCAAAAAGAGAAGAGTAGAAAAAGAATCAACAAGTTGAAACCAGTTGATTTGTTTTTGATATGCTGTGATTTGTGTTGAGTCCTTCCTCAGGTTTCTATTGATTGAGTCTTTTGATTGGCTTGTCTTCTCCCTGTTGATCCTAGAGTAGTTACAAAAAGGTGTGTAAACAGTCCTCTGTGCAGCTTCTCCAAAATAAATCCAGAAAAAAAGTCAAGAAAAATCTAAAGAAACACAAATTAAACAACACATACTAAAAAAAAAAAAGGCCTTTAAAAAAAGACGCCGATAATCCCGGGGCAGCGTGGCCTGTGTTTCCACTTATGTGCAGAAGATTTCCCTTGACATCTGTCCATCTGTATGTCTGTCTGTCTGTCTGTCTGTCTGTCTGTGTGTGTGTGTGTGTGTGTGTGTATGTGTGTGTGTGTGTGTGTATGTGGTATTAGCTCTCTTCTCAACTGTAGCAATATTACACTATGTTTGTGCTTTAGCAGGTTTTTCTTTTATGTGTGTTTGCATTATAGTGTGCACTGTGTGTGTTTCTCTATACTTATAAAGACCAAATATACTCACGAGGATGTAAAGATGAGGTAAATTGTCCAAAGTGAGGACAGTCTGAGGTCCTCACTGCTTTAAAGGCTTAGACTGAGGGTGGGGGTCACTACTCTTATCACTACACTGTAGAAGGGTCGAGGTTGGGTGTTAGTGAATGAGGTCCTTATAAGTATAGCATGGCTGTGTTTGTGTGTGTGTACGTGCTGACGTTGTGGACTCAGCTGAAAGCCTCATCATCCGTGTCTTCAATTAGCACCTTTGTGTCCTTTTTCGACCTAGAAGAGGATGAAAGAATGCTCTTATTATTATTATCTGGCATTTCATTTCAACAGATATGTTAATGTTGTTTAAGGTTTTACTTTGAATTCATTGAGAGTTGCATCTTGGTCCAGGTCATACAGCCGCTGTCTTCCGTGGTGTGATTTCATTTGGGTGCCACACGGCTATCATTATCATTTACACATTTTGGTTGTTGTTTGTTCATGCGATTCTAAGTGTTCTTTTACTTGCGGTTCTCTATATTTCTTAAAGACTAGTTCTTTTCGCTGTTTCCTATATTTCTTAAAGTCAGACAATGTATGTCTGTCTCCATGTTTATAAATGGCTGGTGGACTGTGAAAACACCTGGGTCAACTATGGAAATAAATTCCCTTAGAAAGTCTGATTTATGGCATTTTATAGACCTTTTCAATAGGAAAACAACGTGGGGCCATTTAGAATGTCTAGGTTTACATCTGTGAAAAGGTCTATACATATAATGTGGTCAGAAAACTAAACCGAAACCTAAACTAATTAAGTTTTCAGTTTTTCAGTTATCGATATATGACTGTTTAATATTAGTAGATTTGACAGTAATTTGTACTCTTTGACCTCCTCGGTGGTTATAGATCAAACTAAAATAAAAATGTATGAGTGCATGAGCCTGATGTCAAGTGTCCATGTTGTTTCTTACTGTGAGGATAGTAGGGGGCGTCGGAGCGACAGGCTGTAGGACCTCTTCCAGGTCTTCTTGCCCGAGCGATTCCGGACGCCGTCGTCCTGGTCCATCATCTGCTCCAAGAGCGTCTGGTCGTCAGCGTTGAGTGGCGCCACGGAGATATCCCTCACAGCACGAAACTCACCACAGTTATTCAGGTGCTCGTTCTCCAGACGGAAGAAGTTCCACACAAATCGCCTGCAGAGAGAGAGAGAGAGAGAGAGAGAGACAGGGTGAGGGTGAGTAGGGTGAACCTGACGCAAGAGGTGTGAAACTGTATGTAGGAGCCACATATTGTATGTTGTTTATGGTGTCATTTGTATTATGTATTGATTATTGTGTTGTGCGCTTGTGTTGTGGGCGTTTTCATCGCGGTTTGAGCGGAAGCGATAACATATTTGTTTGCTTCACCTGTTCACCTGGGTTTTTTTGGGACTTTGATAGAGAGGGGGTGAGCCTGGGAGCGAACACTTTCTGTTGACCGCCGCACTAACGCACTTATTTCGACTCACAAGGTAACTTTACATTGAGTAACTGCAGTGCTAATTGTATTTTACGTGTGGAGGAATAAATCGAGCGCGTCACAGTGTGTTCATGCATCTCTCTGTGTTTAGTCCGTCGCGGCAGCACTTTGTTGGACTGCTTACAGCCGCAACACTGTATAAGAAATCAATGTGGGGGCTCATGGGGATGAGAAACCATGTGTGACTTTAGGTGTGTGTATAACAAAAATTGTTGTCATGTAATTGATACACACCTGAAGACCTCAAGGGGAGCCAGCACGGTGGCTACGATGTCGCCCACAGAGTGGATCTTGGTCATTGTGGACAGAGAGATCTGGATCGTCCAGGCAAAACGCAGGATCACATCTTCTATAATAGCACAGTAGTAGTAGGCCTGGAGGCAGACCAGACAGGATTAGGGGGACAGTGTGCGTGTGCATGTGTGCCATGTACGTGAGATTCATATCAGACTCTACCTTGTGTGGGTAAACAATTTCTTCTCTGAGAAAGGTGTTTTCTCCGGCTCCGCGGTCAAACAGACCCCAGTCCATGCGCAGATCCCAGATCAGTGTGTACAGGGAGCTGATAGTGGAGAACACGATCAGCAGGTAGAAGAACATGTCGGCGTCCGTGTGTCCTTGCTCTGGAATAAACACACAAACACAAGTGATTGCAGATAACACAATTTACAGATCAGACATGAAAGGAACTGTATTTTTTTTTTTTTTTTTTTTTAAAGGTTTACAGAATCTACCACCTCACTCAAACAAGTCCTTTTGCAATACTACTTTGACCACTAGATGGAGCCATCCTGCCATGAATACACTTGCAATGATTAATAGCCTGTGGACAACTATTAAATTCAGAGTAAAATGTCCACTTTCATCATAACTTTTTCTACCAAATGGAACATGACCAAACATCAAATAACACACTTTTAGTTTTTTTTCACTTGCTGAATAATAAAACAGTTTTTTTTGGACATTAGAACAAATGCTACTGCTCTATCTTTATGGAGGAGAGGTTATTACTTAAGTTACATACAGAAACTGAAATCATGTGTCCAGTATAGCGGACACATGTTGATTTGACCTCATTAATTCTCAATGTTGAACAAAAAGACATTTACAGTATATTATAGTATAATATGTAAGTGTGTGTGCTTATCTCAGTGTGTGTATCCTAAATAATCAACAAAAGAGAAACTGATGGAATATGCAGAGGCATTTACATGTACATCTTACATATTGTTTAATTCAATCAATATTTGTTTTCCTATGGTTTACCCAGTGTGAAATGTACTGTATAATGCACTAGAGGTTTGTTTTGCTCTTCGTGTCCCAGCAATGAGAAAGCATGTAGAGAAGGTTTAATCCTCTGTTGACAAAATGCATGTTGGCTGTAATGATAATAATAATTTGTCCACCTGCTCACAGCTAATGAGTATTTAACAAGCTCTAAAGTTAGTTAACAATTGTTTGATGTACTGTATAATGTCAGAGTGATTATCCGTGCTCAGCAGTCTGTGTGTGTGTGTGTGTAAATGTGAGCTGCTTGTTCCTCAGTGGGCGTCGCTACAAAAATCAGCACCCAGTGGCCTAACACAGGGACTCACACAGACAGAGGCCGCGGCCACCAGACAGAGACCAGGCTCGCTCCCATTTGTCTTAGTCACTGCTTCTTCCTGCTAGCAGCCAAAGAGACGCCGGGGAGCAGAGCGGGGACATTTCTAACAGAGAGTTACTGCTGAGCTGCTCGGTTAACTGCTGCGTCCATTGTGCTGTTTGCTTCTTCAGCTGAGCGATGGGATGGATGGAAGTAGTCCCTACGGCCACACTGAGCTTTCCCAGCCGTAGATTAAACTTAGTCCTGGACAATGGACTCTTTTCACTGGAGAATATCCACCGATGGGATTTCCTCAGCTTGTAATGTGTGGAAGTATTTAAGCCTTCAGTTTCTGTTAAGGCTGATGTGTCTTCCACCAGGCTGGTTCACCACTGGACTATTAAAAGGTTAAGCATGGTGAGATGGACATTGATTGGATACTCAGTGGGCTCAAGGGCTAACGGCACGCACACACAAACACACACGCACGCACGTACGCAACACACAGTTGCTATTGGCGTCCACAGGCCCTCATGAGGATAAACACTATTAAAGGCAGAGCACTTCAGCAGGCTCATATTATGCAACAGGCTCTGTGTCCACTGACAGAAACAAGTTCACACCAGGAACAATCAGTGTGATTTCTCATCAGTTGCCATAGCAACCCAATCCATCAACAAGGTAATTAAGAATCCTGCACCTGGAGACCACTCAGCAACAACCCATCCAACCAAATGTATGAGTTGCAGTTCTCTCCAATCAGAGAGCTTCGTCTTTGAAAAGTCTGGAGATATTGGGCCTTGTGCAGGAACCACTCGTACCAACAGATTTGTTCTTATGTAGTACTCACGAGGGAGTTAAGAGAATTTGTGGCATTCACCAATTTCCTCTTAGGTACGAACAAAATTCAGTGGTCAGACCCGCGTACCAGTCATACACAGGTTCTCTCCACAGGACAAAACACACTCGCTTGACTAAAGAACCGTAGTGTCTTAATCCGAATGAATTTGGAGTTTAAATATGGTACAGAAATTAACCAAAATAAAATAAACAAACTTGCAAAATTGTAATGCAAAGTTAACAATTGATGGTGGGACTTGAAGCAGGAGCAAGTTCCACACTGTGAAGTTCTTTTACTCTCTGGTGACATTTCTGTGAGTAAAACTGCCCATAAATGGAGCAGGTAGCCTTATATCGTAATTTTAGGGACGTAAATTAGATTATGCTAGAGATCAAATATCATGAACGTGCACCTCCCCATAAACAGGCGGTGTTCAACAGGCTGAAACAAGCGATGCATGACAAGTATGTGCAGTAAAGAAAGTTCGGTGAATCTGACAATCAAATTACACGCTCGTATGAGCAAACCTCACAGAGAAAAGCATACAAGTTTTAGGATAAGAATACAAAAAAAGGTTCTTGCATAAGGCCCGTTATTCACATGCACAGTTAACTCCAGTGTGTCTGGCTCCTGGTGTAAATATATATTGTTGCAGGAGTCTGTTTGGCCTGAGCAGGGGTGAATTAGAGTTCAAGCAGACAGAGAGAAATTTGACTCTTTTATCTTCATTGGTTAACGTTTGTGTTTGACTGAGGGTGTGTGTGTGTGTGTGTGTGCTGCAATTCCTCTCTTGATAATAAACGAGGGGTCAGAACATGAAATGAAGTTATAAAAGCTGTCAGCTCTTGGCTCATCTCTATTCCAGCAGAGTCCAGCAGACATGTGTTCAGCCCCGGGCTGGTAATTACACTCTCTCCTCTCCTCTCCTCTCCTCTCCTCTCCTCTCCTCTCCTCCTCTCCTCCTCTCCTCTCCTCTCCTCTCCTCTCCTCTCCCATTTAATTATTCGTGTTTTGATATATCTATTAAGTCTGTGAATCACCATCCCTTTCATGTCAATCTCACCTCTCTTGCTTTCTTTGTTACTTCTTCCATCTCTCTATCTAACCTTTCATGTTTTACCTCCCTCTCTGTGCTCTATCAGCTCAAAATTTTCCTCCCCTCACTACCAAAGTCAGCCTCTCACAGAGACCAGCAGGAGTAATGTTCCTCTTTGGTCCTGGTTATTTTAGCTGGTTTTTGGAGTTTTTGATGTGGATGTCACAGACGGAGGGATATCTTAAAAACAACCTGTGGATTGACAGGTCAAACAGCCATCTGCATTTCTTCTCATTTATGATCTCTCATTTTGTGCATTATGTGATTTCCCCCACCAAACAACAGTTCTCTGTCTGGGTTGTGCTATTCTTGCCCACCATGCAACAGCCTTCCTTTGCCTGTCCATGAGGTAAATCTTGCTGGTTTTATTAATTAGACTTAGGCCTGTAACTCCCCTGCATCTAAAACAGCAATAAGTCTCAAGCCAATGTACATAAAGCTGAGCCTGTATTGATCCTGACTACAGTGACTGCTTTATCGTCAGGCCTTACACGGTATCCTACTGGGTTTGGGAATTCTGCCTAAATCAGAAAATCCTCCAGGAAATCCTCCATCATCTCTGGTTACAGGTCTCTGAGCGTCTGCTGAGATTACAGTTTCATGACAGTGTCCAATCACTTCTTCACAGCACTGAACTGAACGTTTCTCTGAGGGGAGAAAACTGCTTCGTTCGCTGCACCACATCAGAAATGAGTCAACCCTTGAATCGCACATTGACACAACACAGCCAAAAAAAAGTTTATTTCTAAAAACTGCATCACAGTTTGCCACATGTACACCAGAGAGCAGACTGTACCTCATAATTTTACACATGTACAAATGTAAGCACTAGACACTGAAGACCACTCAGTCAAGCCTGTGATATATTTGTTGCATGTAAAGCAAGTATTTTGCTTTCCCGGAGCTAAAATGTGTGCAGTTCCAGGAATGAGTGAGGTGGTGAGGCAGTGAGGTCACACAGAAACCATCAGGGCTGTGATCAGGTTAGCAATGAAGGTGACACATCCACAGACAGACACTGGGAGCACTGCCGGATACACTCCAGCCTCCTTTTACAGCTGGACCCAGCAGTGAGAACATGACACCACACTGCTGTCTGTTCTGGCAGATGCTGGTTAATGCAGGAAGACTGGTCATCACCTGTCCTGCCTACACTATAAGACTATAGTAGAGGTTTTTCCATACCTGTTCTCTGTACATATATTGCTTCAGAGGCTCTTAACTCATCATTTCCATATTTAGAAGATATTCTGACATTGGTGCCCACATTTGTTCAATGGAAGGCTTTAAAATTGACCAGAACAATTATATCTGCAGTGGATACATCAAATATCTCCACAAGAGGCAATTTGCTCAACCGTCAATTCACTTTCCGTGTGTGTATGCCTTCCCACCCTGCTCCTTTGCTTAACCAGTGATTGGTCTCAGCCTCCATTATGGTGCAGGATGAAAGACAGCTTCATACAGAATAACACATGAAGAGAGACCATTAGTCTACAGGCTTCAGACCAGAGGAGGAAGGAGGATATGGGTTAATGGACGCCTCTCCTACCGAGCTCTAGAAGAAAAGAGAGGTCGGTCTCTCTGTCGGTCTGTCTGTCTCTGTCTCGTCCTGGTTCATTCAATATCAGATCACTGGCGGTCAGCTTAGGAAGCAAGCGTATTGATTTGAATTTATATCGGAAAAGAATAAAGTCAAGCTGGGAAATAACATTTAGCGGTTTGAAAGGTTGAAGATGACGTTTCATAGCTGGCATTTTGCTGGCAAATGAATATATAAACTGGCATCTGAGAAGAGTTTGTATATGAGCAGAAGAAAAAAAACAGCTTTCAAACGAGCCGCTTGGACAAATATCTGTGATGGAGAACTGAAATACAAAGCCTGCATGCTGAAGGGACGCTTTTATTGCCTGGGTGCTGTGTCTTTGAACATGGATTCCTTTGTGATACGGCTTCTGAATCAGAATAATTGCAGGCTAATTGTGAAGCTGTCGGAGGGAGAGTGACTTGACTTTTAATAATAACCACTCTCTCTTTTTACCTTCCAATCTTGGTTCTGGTAGATCTCAAACACACTCTTTCTTCCTCTCTATTTTTCTTCTCCTTTTCTCTGCTCTGTCTCTTCTTTCTCTCTGGCTTCATGCCCACATATTGAATGCCATATTGTGAGAGCAGAACCTTGTTTATCCGTTGCTGTGTTTGACAAACCTCTCCCATTTCCATTATAAAGCTCTCGGCACTGACAAGGAAACCAAGGCCAACTTCTAGCATTTGCACTTAAGGTCACCTCTGCTTTCTCAGCACACACGACTCAATTCCAAGGCTCAAAAAGCCTGTGTGTTGTTGACATGCTCCTATAACAGCAAAACAAATACTGTTGCTGTTCAAGGCTCCTCTGTGATTCTGAGCTGGATTTTACAGCACTGTAATTGACATAAGATGCATT
Source organism: Perca fluviatilis (assembly GCF_010015445.1). Taxonomy (NCBI): domain Eukaryota; kingdom Metazoa; phylum Chordata; class Actinopteri; order Perciformes; family Percidae; genus Perca; species Perca fluviatilis. Next base: position 22,167,281 of record NC_053120.1, read on the forward strand.
TACACATTTCACACAGTATCAAACCTTCCTTACCTGAGAAAATGACACATAAAAAAGATATTTGAGTGTAGATATATTTGTTGTACTACTTTAATGCAGGTGTGTGGAATATTTTGCTCAGATTCAAACGAGAAAGGAAGGTGGTGAATATCTCCAGCATTCAGCAAGGAAAGTCTTGGTTCCTAAAGGCATTGTAGGTGAAGCGGAACCAGCGGGCGGCGACACTGGATGATAGCACGCTGAAAGCGGTGACATACATGGCCATCAGAGTCTGGAATAGAATAAAAGAGTGCATCATTATGTTATAATTTTTTGTTCTCATTTTCTTTGTCTTTTCTCTAAAATAATGTCCTCCCCACATTGTCCTTCCCACAGACAAGCTCATCAATATGAGAGTCACATGGCGACCTCTGTGTGGCCAAACATTTCCGATCCATTAGCCACGTGTTAATTGGCTGTGTGGAGCCCAAGTGTCACTGTTGGTGGAGTGGACGGACAGCAATTAAAACCTCTTCACATCACAGTCCCTGACGGCACAGCGCAACTGTCTGGCACACTGTCAACTTAGTCAGAAACATTTACAACCAAGAGGTTTGTGTCTTTAGCTCCATATGGCGATGCAGCAGGTGAAAAATAAACATTCATATTAAAAATAAATCAGTGCTTTGGTGGCCGGGTTAGCTCAGTTGGTAGAGCAGGCACACATATAAAGAGAGGTTTACTCCTTGACACAGCAGCTGCGGGTTCGACTCTGATCTGCGGCCCTTTACTGCATGTCATTCCACCCTCTCTTTCCCCTTTCATGTCTTCATCTGTCCTGTGGAAATAAAGGCCTAACAAATTCCAAAGAAATTATCTTAAAAAAATGTATGAAAAATGTGTGCATATATTCACATTGTATCTATACCATTAATCTGTAATGTTAAGTGCAAGTGTTTCAGTTTACTGTATGTTTTTGGTGTTTCCAGTTTCCACAGGCCTCATCTATGTATATTTACTTCAGTTAGTATATTTTCCTTAATTTCATTTGAAATTTCCCAGAGTGCTTTACAACAACCCCCTGAGAACAGGTATGAACTCTGTATACAGTTGATGTTTCTACATACACAGTATGTAAATACAGCAAAGCAAAAAAAAATTCTAGTAAATAAGAAACAAAACACAATATTTACTCACTTGAACTACATTTTTGTCAACTGAGGCTGCTGTTAAAGTATTTTGGCTTTTTTTGGAAGGGGGGGAAAAAGGGGGGAAAAAAAAAAAAGCCCCCCTTCTATAAAAAGATGAAAAAAAAAAAAAAATCCTCCCTACCTTTAATGTTTCATGCAATGCATTTATTATTATGGTTGTCCATTTATGGCTACGTATATTTATATAGAAATGAAAAAATGCATAGCCAAAAAACAAAGTGTGCCCAGGAATCCCAGGTACATTGCTTTTGGCTCTTTAACAACAATGCTGTATTTTAGGGTATTTATTTCTGTAGCTGGGCATTCACCTTCCCCTCCCTTCCCCTCATCTGTTCACAGACAACATTGCAGAGGACAGAGTTTAAAATGAAGTCATACTGAACATGGATTCATGTCTCACCCTTCAACTCGGGCAGTAGGCCCTTGCTGTTGCTCCACTGCAGATCAAAGATGTAGTAGCAGATGAGATACTCTAGGTCCATCAGAACAAACACCAGAGAGTTGAGCTGATCAGCCAGCCAGAAGTCTGCAAACTCCACCCGGTGAAATGGTGCTGTGAAGACACGAAACTGAAAACAGACAAGAGGGGAAAGATAGAAAGCTCAAATTTAAAGAAAGTTACAATTTTATAATAATATGTATATCTCAAAGTGTCATAAAAGCATCTAAGCAAAACATATGCATCTGACCTCACTGCTACAGTGAATTTTGATTGTGTGTATGTGCTTTTAACACTGGGATTAATTAGTGTGCAATTGTCGCAATTCATCAGTTAAGAAATGCAAAGCAGGGAACAACCTTTATTAATGATCTGTAACCCATGTAGGGATCAAGCCTCCAGACTACCTTATCAGCACACAACAGGACAACCTAATGAGTCACACTTTGTGTCAGTGCGCATGTATCTGTTTACTTGTGTCACTACTCACAGGTGTACAGCACAAACACATGAAGTGGCGTGATTTGGCTTATATGAGTGTTGCTATTTGGGATATGACTTTTGGCAGGAGCTTGGTTATTGACTGTGCTTTGTAAAATGATCCAACGCTGCTCGACTCTTTCCATTTACCACCCCAGGCCACATCTGACATTCAGGAGCGACTGTATACCTCTCACCATGTACAGTACACTTTCAGGCAAACCCACATACACACACGCACACACTCTCCCTACACTGAAAATGTCAAAGAATATTGATCTTTCTCTTTTACACATATCAGCTCATTACCAATTTCTCTTAACCTGTCAATCAAAGCCTGTATTGATCGAGTGGTCATCTCACCTATATCCACTATATCTGTGTGGATGTCTCAAGGCTAAGCCTTCTGCAGTGATGTGGTTAGGTTTTCATTTCTTGAGCAAACACTAGAAATCCAGGTACTAGATCTGCAGTTTGTCCTATAATGAAATCTTTGTCCTTTGTCCTGGCTGGTGTTTATTGTCAGATGAAATTAGCACACCTGTCATGGAAACATTTTATAGCATGCTAGAAAAAAAACCGATTGTTTGTTCCAATGAAACTACAATTTCTCCTGAAAACTTCCTTAATCACTTATTGTGTATTCCATGAGGCAACATGTACATGACAACCATGAAAAACAGCTCATATCAGCTCTAATTTTATGTAGGTTGTTATGATTACTGTGGACCAATCAACACTGAGGCTGATTATGGAGCCACATCAGTGGAGGAGGGCTGAGGGAGTGTTGCTGAGGACTGTGGGGAGTTGTGAAGGAAAGGACAAGAATATGAGGACGGGGGAGGGGGGTCTGCTGCTTCTGGGGGAGAGGCAGGGAGGAAGAAGAGGAGGAGGGACAGAGGTGCTCAGGGCATCAGCATACTGATAGATCTGTGCCTGTAATGATTGCACAGTCACAACCCTCCACCTCCCCTGGGACGGGGCTGCATTCTATTATCCCTCAACCCCCTGCCCTCTGTCTCGCTACACCCCCCTCCACACACACACACACACACACACAGACACAAACATCCACCCACCCACCCACCCACAATCCTGCAGCCCTGTAGCTGGGCTTAGACAAAGAACAGTCACATATGAGGGTTTTGTAAACACGAGGCTTGAGATAGATATCCGAATTGTACATGCATTCATTGTGTGGGATAGAGACACACATACACACACACACACACGCACACACACACGCAGGGCATATTTAAATTGTGTCAGCAGCACAATACGTAGCAAGATAGCTCCCAAATAGTAATAAGAGACTAATTGCTTCCACAACAAACACTTAATTCTTTTCCTCAGTGACCTAGTTTCAGTGACCGGTCATCCCACATTTTGTAAGAACAATGCAGTAAAAACTAATCTCCAGTCCCTTTAACTTAAGATAACAATGTTTTGCTTATGACTCTTCACTTGTATTTTTTTGGAACACTGTATACATTTGATTACTTATATAGTTTTATATAATCATGGTTTTCTGTCAGTATTTTGAGGGTTTAAAGTTTGGAAATATGATTTGGGGTTTGGTTAGGTTAGAGTAAAACAGCTTGTTAAGGTCAGATAAACTTTTGGTTTTGTTGTTTTGTCTTAAAGTACACGTTTTGCAATTTTGTGCACATGCATAAAAATAACCACCATTCTTATTAATACAAATAACTACACACTTCACATTAAACCTGACTGTTGCACTCTGTGCTTCAATTTAAGTTTCTTCTAGGTTAATACTTTATTTAACCTGAACCCACATACTGAGCAGGTGTCTCACACCATCTCATCTTGTTTGCATTTGGTTCATTTGGTTATGGCAGTCCTAAAGTCTAAAGTGTTAATTACTGCTGGCTCACAGTTGTCAACATTTGTCTTTATGTATCCATGGACCTTGGCTTATTTATACAGCTTGGATTACATTCTTCTTGTAAAACACCACCAAAGTTCAAATGTCATCATTGTAATTCTTTCAAAATAAAGTGGCGGAGGTATAAAAGATATGCTCCAATAGATAAATGAGTGGACTGACCAGCAGCTTGAGGAGCCAGAAACGTGATTTGTAGTAGCAGGTCTTGAAGGGGTTGAGGAGGAAGAGCACCATGAAGCCATAAAGTATGAGCGGGTTGATCTGCATGGGGAGGTAGGTGTACTCTGAGTAGAGACAGGAGAGGATGCTGAGACACCACAACACACCCAGGAAACCAGCAATCTGCAGCACACAGGGAAGAAAACAGAAGAGATTGGCATTAAAACAAAGCATTTTTGACACATAATCACAATTAACAAGACAATCTGAATAATTCTGCCCAAATTATGTTTTGTTTTGTTATTACAGAGTATAAATGAAACCCTGTGGACATTAGGTACGTACAGTTTTCTGCTGAATGAAATAAATAGTAATGTGTTCCTTGAATGTGGATTACCCTGACGACTCAACAACCCCATTCAATCATTTTGCATATTTTTAAAATGCACGATCATTACAGAGAAAAAAATTATTTTCTGAAAACTCATGGCTCTCATTCAGTAACAGAAATAATTGCTTCCATTTGTTTCCTCATTCTGACCTCAAACAGGTGTTGGTGTGAGAGGTTGTTTCGGGGGTTGATCTCGAAGATGAGGACATGGTTGACTCCAGCCTGTCTCCATCCGTAAGTATTGATGCCCAACAGGAAGAGGAACTGGATCAACAGGAAACCTCCCCGATAGATCCGCACTAGTGGCCACACGTTCTCGAAGCGGAAGAACACAGCACCTGATAAAACCACAGCGGATTTTCTGCTTTTAAAGATAAAATATGAAACCCTTGACTGTGTGTGACACGTCTGAGGGAAAACAACAATAAAAACCTGCCAATCAGGCTCTGTATGAATTTTAAACAATCTACTAAAACTGCCAGTTATCTTACAGTGACATATTACAAATTGTGCAGGACTCAAAAGGATATGAAAAATGTATGAATCTTTCTAATCTTCTGACTTACCAGTAAGGACGAAGGCGATGGCGAGAATGATAAAGAAGCCGCAGTAGAGACCCACACGGAAGGTCGTCCAGGCCAAAGCAGGCTGAAGCAGGCAGAGAGGAATACAGAAAAATAATATTAATAATGTCCATAATATTAATGAATAAGACACTTAACCGCTGTTCTATATATATTAACAATTTTACATATACTGTATATGCATATAGATTGCAATCATTGTCTATGTAACTACGGCTTTTGAATGGAATGTGTCTGCATATAAGCCACTCTGACTCCTTTTATCTGCTTGAATATATTTATTACAGTATACACATGCCTGCAGGGTAAATGGATAGATCAATAGTCACATAGCACAATTCAAGTCAGACATGACAGTAATTAATGCATTAATAACAGTAGATATAACATAGGAGGGTAAAGTGCCACTAGCCTCGATTATTTCTGAAATATATCCTGTTCAACAATGGGAAGGCACTTATAAAATCAATACTAAAGGCTCTCATGGTTTCTCTCTCTCTGTCTCTTCCCATCTTCCTTCCTTTCTCCATTTCTCTCATAACAAACGTCTCACCTTTTGTTTTTAACCTTTATTATTCATAGGGTTCAAAATTAACTTTTTCGTCCACCAGCCAAATGGCTAGTGAATGTTCAAATTTCACCAGCCACTCAATAGATTAACATTGTTTTTTTGGATGGTGAGTGAAGCAAATTTACAAGCCACTTGAATATTTAAACAGTAATTTGGCTAATAGATTAATCATTTTACTAATTTTGAACCATGGTTATTCACCTGCTGGGATATTCTCAGGCATAGACAGCACATTTGTTTTCAGGTCATTTAATACTGTAGAGAGGAAGATGCCTTGTGAGACAAAAAAATATGATATCTGCACACATTTATTAGTTATTTTATTTCAGTTTGCAGCCTCCCTGCCTACTCTGACAATAGATCAAATGACACAAACTGCAGAGGAAAAATGGCCGATATTATTGAACAGTCACTCTCTGTAAATGCAGGTTGCAAGAAGGCATCACTTTGCTTGAGAGGTTATAAGTCCAAAGGTTAGAGAGGCATATATCAGCCTTATATCACTTGCTTTCCAGTGTAACCAGCTGTACTTCTCACCTGAGCTGCCCCCAGTGGAGGAACTCTCAACCTCTTCATGGCCCTCTGACGATCTCCTCCCTCCAGCTCTGTGGTGACGATGGTCTATACACACACACAAACAAACAACAATGATTTACAACAATGATCTTTGTATTATAGCTTGTATGTGTGTGTTTGTGTGTATGCGAGCAGGCACCTCAGTCTCGGAGATGAGCTGCGTGATCTTCTTGCAGGTGTAGAAAGGTGCCACCTCGACATGAATCACACGCCAGTCGGCTCCGCGAGAAGTATCCAGGATCTTGTCATGTTTCTTCAGGATTTTACGGAAACCAGTGAAGTTCAGATTCTGTGGACGGCAACGAGGAAACAACTGTTACATACCATAGATTGGAAGGTTTATTTATTCCGAACTGCTGCAGGAAACAAAGTGGCAAAACACACATTTTGTGATATGAACGAGTTTGTGATTATTACTCTAAATATTGCTTCCTTCCTCATTTTGAAACATTGCATTCATTTCTTTGAAGACATTTTCAGCCTTGACTCAACCTTGAATGCAGGTGTGTCTGAGAATGTGTGAGTGTGCGTAATGACACCTGATAGTTCTGGAGCAGGATGAGGCTGAGGTAGAACTCGCTGAAGGCTAGCTTCAGGTCCTTGATGTTGTGGTGTTTGCAGCGCTCCTCCTGCGACAGGTGGAACATCGTCTTGCGTCTCCGCAGGCCGGGTGGAGCGTTGCTCTCGCGCTGAGCGTCCAGTGAAGACTGCAGCTCATTCTGCAGCGTGGCAGAACGTCTCTGTGCTTCAGCAAGCTTTTCTAGAGTGGGAAGACAAGAAAAATAATTCAAAAGAGAGTTTTTAGGTTTTCAGCTTATTATTGCTTATTATTATTATTATTATTATATTTATTATCACTGCACCACATTCACACATATTTCTAATGAACGTATCCACACTTCTTACTCAGTAGTTAAAGTATATTCTGTGTAGTCTGACCTGATGACTTCATTTTGAGTCCTGTTCTACTATGCATTGTTGGTTTTGAATGAGGGTTAGGAATTAATATTATTAAACAGCATTAATATGCAGAGTTCATTCTGTTAATAGTTCTTCACTCTGTAAGACGTGTTTTGGTAATCTAACCAATATGCCTGAAAAGAAAAAAAGACCCTTCAGTTTTGCTTTTGCCTGACAAACGTCTGGTAAGAGATGCCAACTAGCTGCTTCTTCCTTTTGTCAAAATAACAAGCAATTACAGAAAAGGTAGCAAGAAAAAAAATCTTTTATACACTCTGTCCCCTCTGCTCTCCTGCTGTCTGTTCCAGGAAGCATATGCATGTAGACTATTAGGCTGAGCTGACATGTAAATGCTGCAGAGGAAGGAACCATTATCTGGGTCAGAGATAGGTTAATATACCCAGAGAGAGAGAGAGAGAGAGAGAGAGAGAGAGAGAGAGAGAGAGAGAGAGAGAGAGAGAGAGAGAGAGAGAGAGAGGCAGTCACACAGAGCCTGGGCAGTAACCTGCTTTTCATTAACTATCTTGCATTTCGTCTACCTGCTTTTCCGACACAGATTAGCCCTCATTCTACTACTGCATAACAGGTTCAGTCACTAAACAATAAAACCCACGTCTTTTCTTGCCCCATATGTTCTCCTTCACCCTTTCTCCTCTTCCTTCTATTTTTATGAATAACCTGGTAAAAACAGAAGTAGAAGCAGTTTTCATTTAGTACAAGGAATAACTACCATTGAGTTGTTATTTCCATTAGGCCATCAGTCTATGGATTTCATAATTCATAATTATCATAATCACACAGAAGGTAAGTGGTTTCTTCTAATAAAATCAAAGTTGTCATTTTCATAGAGGCAATACGGCCAGTTTTTTTTTACCAATAGGCATAGAGTAGGCTGAGTGTTAAGTCAGTTTGCAGGCTGGCTAGCCGATTTTATGCACATCCTCCTTGATGTCTTTTTAAGTTATATTCATACCACAGTGGTTAACTGGCTTTAGTATAAAGCTTCGTGTAATATGCTGCCAAACGTGGAGAATACCATGTTTTAAACCCCTGGAGGATTTTTAGGCAATTCTTCTTCACATTCCCTTGCAAATTAGATATTGTATCTTTTCAAATGTTTTCATACGTGTAAATAAAGAAACAAAAAAAAGAAAAGCAAGTGTTTACTTCTTGCTTTTTGAAAGTTGCAAGTCATGTCTTCTCGTGCAGTGACTTGCAAGTTCATCCAGCTTGTGTAGAAACCATTAAATGAACAGACCTGAAGTCACAATAAGAACACTGATATCTCCTTGCAGTGCTGTTTGTGACAGCAGTCTGATAACACACCAAATCGGATTTGGTTTAAAGCATACTGGCAGCCTGACAGTCTGGGGAGCCGGAGCTCCGATAGCTCTTCCTCTGTTCTAAACTGGGAAAAACAGAAGTGATGATGTGGAGGGTTCACTGGTGACTTTCATGCTTTGTTGATTCACAACACACACACACACACACACACACACACACACACACACACACACACACACACACACACACACACACACACACACACAATACCTTCCTCACAGGAATGCTTCTTTGACATCTCAATTCACAGTAATCCTACTCGACTCATACAGTCTGTCACAGCAATGCTTGGATGAATACATGACAATAACAGCAGGAGGCGTGAGAAAGTCAAGACCCTGACTGCCTGCCACAAGTAGCTTTAGATTAAATCTGAGGATTGCAGTGGCACGTCACAACAGAGGACATGGCTGGACAGTTCATGTGTGTGGGGCTAATGAACCTCGGGGTGTTGGTGGTTCAGATTTCAACAGGTATGGGTTGAGTGGAGAAGTTTAAAGAGCCTGTTGTTCTTTCTTAGCTTTCAGAATTAAAAGGATATTCAATTAAAACAGCAGTCTGCAAAGATGTTGTTTTGGTGTGTTCCCATCAAGATGAAAGTGTTGTCTAACAGGCTAGATTTAAGTTCATTGCAGTAGAATGGCTTTGAGAGGTTAAGGACCCCTTTCAGAGAGAGATACAGAAGGAAGGAGCGATGGGGAGGCAAATGTCTTATGTAAAGTCAGCACACGATTTATCTCCATCTATCCACCGCAGTCTCTCTATCTTACAACCTATCCAGCTTTTTCAATCTACTACACACTGCACCCACACACACACACACACACACACACACACACACACACACAGTAAGTGGCTCCTCATGTGTGTGGAGAATAAACAAGACGCTTTAGAGCAGGAAGGAGACGGTGATGTTTTCATACACAACATTTAACCGACCTCACAGCTCAGGTCTGCTGAAGAGACGGTGACTCACTCTAATACAACATCAACAGACTTATACATGTCACATTTAGCACTGAGAACATCAGAAATGACAACTACGTGTTTGCTTTGTTCTATTCCTTATTCTGTTTTCATTAATAGAGAACAACACTAACACATACAAAAAAAAAGAAAAGCCTCACATCTATGGGGACTATTAGTTTGATTAGCAAAAGGGTGCTATTTGACACCATATTAGTAAACCCCCATCTACCTATAATGTAGTTGTAAGCAGGTATAAATGTTTATTTAATGTATTTGGCAACAACTAAGATTCACCCTGTGGGCACCCAGTAGAGGCTGCAGTATAAAGTCCCTCCCCTTCCTGTGGACCACCATGGGACCTTAATTCGGAAAAAATATGTACGGTAGTTAACAGGGAAAGACAAATAATTTGATCCCGTTTAAATTGAGCCATGGATTATCCATATGAAGTTTGTCAATTCAAAAAAAGTCTCAGTTTGTCATAAAACTGTTGAAGTATAAGACTGTGAAAATACGTAATTAGAAAGACTACATACTTCAAAGTCACGGATGTCTCTCTGAAGCTCGATGTCTGTGTGTTTCGTACTGGGATGTAACGTTAAGAGCAGCGGATCTTGCTCGTTTTTCGCCTCTCGGCTGATAAAAAGACGCTCAATAAAACACATCAGGCAAGATAACGTTATGAAACATAGCTAAGCTAGCTAGCTATCGAGCAAGCCAGTGATAAGGTGACGTATATTGTGCAAGACAAGATATGTAGCTTGTTCACTGAGTGGTTTCACACAAAACTAAGTGGTACTACGACAAACTGTGACTTTCTTCAGTTGCAAAATTATCTTTTAAATTGACAAACACCATATATGTAATCCATGGTTCGATTCAAAGAGGATCAAAAAATTATTTGTCTTTCCCCGTTCACTACTGTACATATTTTTTCCAAATTAAAGTCCCATGGTGGTCTACTGGAAGGGGAGGGACTTCAATGCTGGCGTTGGTGTGAGCCTAATTAAACAAGTTAAATGACAGTATTTTGTCCTGGGGAACATGAGATGTGCTACAGTTTCTTTACTTTTTGGAAGATGCCTATTAGATTTTGGGTTTAGCACTCCACCGAGAAGCTCCATTGTCAAAGCGCAACCTCCTTTTTCAACTTAATCGTAAAAATATGTCTTCATAGGAAAAGTTATAATTGCTGAAAATACTGTACATTAATAAACACTTACAAATGTCCTTATATATATATATATATATATATATATATATATATATATATATATATATACTATTTTAGCAGCATAAAAACATTAAATGGGTTATATAACACACTACACATTATAGTGTGTTATATAACCCATTTAATGTTTTTATGCTGCTAAAATAGTGCTAACTAGTTACCCACATACGGGTCTATCCTAAGCAGAGGAACTATGTTGTCATTATCTGCAGCAGATAATGTATCCGGATAATGAAAGACGAGTTAACAAGACATGGCCTCTACAGCAGCTTACAGTAAACTTCTGGCATACGATATGTCAGGAATCAAAACATACACTGTTGTTAAAGACTACAACAATTTGAGGATAAAAGTATCTTCAGTAAATCAACCTCATGCTAACAAGATCCACAATGATTTATGTCTTGTTTATTTGCTGCTCTTGCCATCCATCTGCCAGTTATGTCCCATCATTATGAGCTGAAACAATATTGCCAGTCAACATTGGCCCTCAGCTGACCTGTAGTTTCAAAAACAGCCTCTAGAGGAAGCACTCTCCGTCTTCAGACACCTCCAACTTCCCCCTGAGCTGAAGTTCGAGACCAGAATGCAACCTTGTGGTACCAGAATACCACAATATATCATGGCTTCCATCTCATGTTTCATGGTACACACATACTCCCTTGCTCCCTGAAATACACACAGGCAGGCCTGCTCGCATAAACACGACAACCACTGGCTACTTCAATCAAATGACCAAGATTAGACGGAATGTCATCTGGCACTGAAACAGGAAGCTTAGCATTGATAAGTAAAATGTGCAACAACTCTAATATCTAAAATGATAATAGCTTATACCTATAACAGTCTCTATATCATTGGGGGGTGGCAGTAGCTCAGTAGGGACTTGGCTTGGGAACCAGAGGGTCGTTGGTTCAAGTCTCTGTGGACCAAGAACGGATTGTGGACTGGTAGCTGGAGAGGTGCCAGTTCACATCCTGGTCACTGCCAAGGTGCACTTGAGCAAGGCACCGAACCTCCAACTGCTCGGGGTGCCTGTCATGGGCAGCCCCCCTTACTCTGACATCTCTCCATTAGTGTATGTGTGTGTATTTTGGGCCTGTGTTTAATGTGTGTAATAACTAACATAGTGAAAAATTTTTATTTCCTCTTGCAGAATCAATAACGTATGTCTTAATGTTAATGGTTTATACAATATATTATTAAACACCTCATGTAAAAGTGTTGAGGCAATAAAAAGTTAATCTAAGAGCAGGTGCAGAGTTCATTTGCCTATTAAGGGGGCTTTATTTCAGCAGAATCAATAATAAAGATTTATTTTTATTAAATCAAGGTGATACTGCTTCAAACTGGTACAGATGATCAATTAAATTAAATAGTCAAGTCCGTAGTTCATCTGACTACCAGCCCAATAATCAGTTTTTGGATCTGAAACTGCTTTACTAATTTGACTTTGATTTTAGATTTAGATTTTAGATAGCATCAGTCGTTACCTTATATGTAACTGAAGTAAATGAATACCTGAATAGAATGTGTTGATTTTCAGAAGCTCCTTCTCACAGGTCTGGAAAAACCTCTCTTCAAACTTAGCGTAGTATCTCTTCACTGTGTCTTCATCTGTGACTGGAGAAGGAAAAAGAAGAGAGACACAAAATGGTGATTAGCTGCTTGCTGAAGGGCACGAGTGCGTAAATATATAAAGCACTGTTGCACTTTGATAATCTTGACCCAGGGAAGGGTTTTTGATTATGTTGCTCTGTTTTGTGACACACACGTTTACGCCTCATAGCTGACATAAGCAATGACGAAGCACAGTCTATATTTTGGTGAGAAGCATTGACAGATGAAGCCATGTCAAAACTTTGTGTAAAGGACAGTAACAAGAACAGTGAACATACAGCAGAACACATACTGGAGGACCAAAGCAAAAGTGATATAGACACCAAAACCACCTACACACACACACACACACACACACACACACACAGATTATGCCAAAGCAACAACAAAATGTGTCAGCCAGGTCTAATAGTTTTCCATCACTTTTATTTATTAAATATTGAACAATATTTCATATACCGTGTGCCACACATATTCTTTCCATTACTGTAACAGTTGACCTTTTCATCAGACCGGGTGTGCCATTGGTATTTCAATGTCCAATCCAAGCAAAATGAAAGATGTGGGTTTTGCTGGATAAAGCAGATATAGTGTTAGATCCAGTGATACCGCATTGTAAACATTTGCTATTATATAAAGTGAGCCTTGGCTGCAACTGGTAGATGTAGAGGCTTTCTATTTAACACGGTAATAAGAAAGACGCCCCAGGCAGCAGTCTGTTAATTCAAATCTATTCACACACAAGCACTCACACATGTTTGCATCATGGGCGTATGAGCCTGTGATGAAAAGGTGAAAAAACGTTCAACAGTAGCTTTAAAGTCCAACAGCTTTACAAGGAAAATAAATGAGAACCTGCCCTCACACCCATGAAGATAATCAATTATAAGTTAATTAAACTGTGTTCTGCAGGTGAAAACACCGTACAAACTAAAGTTTTCTATAGAAAGAGCATAAGAGAGGAAACTTCCTACAGCAGATGAGACCTGCTGCAAAATACTCTTCACTCTATGTTAGCTAAATTCTATGAGTGTATCAAAGTAGTACTCACTAAACATCCAAAACAAGATCATTACAATAATGACAACAACTGAAAAATGGGACTGCATTATAGTAGTGAACAAGTTTCTAAACAAGGACAATCTTCCACTTCCACTTACAGTAGCATCAACTAGGGGTGGGACAAAATATCAATATGGCAATATATCATTGTCCTTGTTCGTGCGATACGATAATCGATATGCTGGCGCCAAATATCGATATTTTAATTAATAAAATAAGGCGCTCTAAATAGATTGGCGGACAGGAGTTTGAGGAAAATAACAGATGCCCCAGCCACGTTTAAGTCCAAAGTCTGGACCCATAGTTGCTCTATGGTTCTGACAAACTACGGAATTGTGCTGTTTTCTAACAGTTTGGACTTGCAGTGAATAAAGAGAGAAAACTTGCACTTAGCCTTTTCAGGGGAATTTTGTATTCATAGTTAGACTGATATCATGATGTATCATTATAGGATTGTCTAGCAACATATTGATTATCGCAGAAATGCTGTAACGTGATGTTATCGGTATTGTGAGCCATGTATCATGTATTGTATCGTGAGGTACCCTGTTTAAAGATTGCAAGAGAAGATAAGAATGAAGGAGAAGATGAAGCTGCCTCAATAGGAGTTGAAGAAATGTAGACTGACAATAATTAGAGAGAGAGAGAGAGAGAGAGAGAGAGAGAGAGAGAGAGAGAGAGACAGAGAGACATCAAAATTAAGCAGATGGTCTCCAATCTGCCTCACACTTCTACACAATTGCACATTTCAGCTGAAGTCACAACTCTTTCATCCCTACAACGATGCAGAGCCACCTCAGCAGCTGCCAGCTGACAGGCTGGCTGCTGCTGCTTGAGACGAGTGGATGGATGACTTTTGCTAGAGGTACGCATGCTTGAAATGCTGACCGACCGATCGGCTGACTAAGAGCCTGGCCAGTCTGTATGTGCCATGACAGAATGACTAATGGTCCAACATGCTCCTTTAGTTAGACCTGCAGACACGCAGCAGACTGAGCTGTACTGTAATTCATAGTAAAAGGTACACATGTAATGAACACTTTGTATGAAAGAGCACTGAAGGAATAGAGGCGTTGGGTAACAGGAGGCGAAAAGACAAGGAGCAGTTGTGGATCATTTGACATATGTGGTGTGTTTCCTATACATCATACATTAGGTTTAAAATAAATCTAATATGTCCAAGAAAATATTGTCAATGAAATACCTCTTCTAACGCTTGTCATAAAAGCTTCTGATCTAAACCTTGTTTGGACAACTGAGGACTTTTGGGAGTTTCCTCCGATAGGCAGCATTTTAAACTGTGGTGTACCATTTCAACTATTATGAAAGAGATGTGTCAGAAGAATACATGTGTATATATTTTGTGGACTTACCTTCTTTCTCACTTGAAGGCTGACTAACAGAGTGAGCGTGTTGGTGGATGAAAGAGTAGATGTGAGGGCACTTTGCATTTGTATAGAAGGGGTTATGAAATGACCATGCACCCCCATCTCTTTGTTTCCTGCTGACCTTGTGCAGTACTGAACACATCAGTGGAGGTGTGGAGGTATATTTCCACATATCATCTCTGCACACATCTTTTTGTTCATCCATTTATGTGTGTGAGGTGTGTGAAGTGTAAGAACAAAGGCCACAGTCAGAGCCAGTTCATCTTCACAGCTGTGTTTTACTGAGGCCTCACCAACAGACGCTCTGCTAACATCTCTGCAGCTGCTGAAACGATTCTGTCAGCCATCTGCCCTCAACCTGCCACACATTTTACCTTCAACCAGCATTAGCCCAAATGAGCATCATCAACATCTCATAATTGCGTTGTATCAACTCTTTAGCTTCCTCCTAAGATGACCAGTGTGAATGCAATGAAACCTAATTACAAAAACATTCTGAATTCATGCAGCTATTATGGCATTCACTTTATCTTTAATTCAATCTACGGCATCAGTGTTCATGTAAATCTGACAGCTTCTCTTTCAGCTTCACAGTATGGGTTCTCATTATCACAAGTCTGGGTGGATGATTATAGAGATGGCTTTCTAGAGTCAAACAGCGTTCACCAAAGGGATTTGAATGTGACTTCGTGGGAAATGAGCGCTTAAACAGTATGACAGGTATGAAAAACTTTAGTATTCTTCTAAATCTACAAATAGGTTCAGCCCCAAGAATACACACGCGAATGTGAAAAATCAAATTCATCGATCATTATTTTGCTGACTTTCAACACAGATACCATAAACCATCCGAAAACATTTGCATCGTGCTCGTTTCACAATGTAACAGCACTGTTGCATTGATACAAACACATTTCAAGATTGTTTTTTGCCCAGATGAGCAACACCACTGTCATTGGCCTTCTCCTGGTCTTGGACTAATGTCTCCAGAGGAATCGCTGCCTCTATGCTAACGTACAGACACCAGGGCACACAGCCTTTCCTCCAGGTCTACTGCAGTCCTGGTTGCCTCGAAATCCAGTATGAGGGAAGCAATAATGCTCCCTTCATGTGCAAATATACTCTGGACCTTAAACAAAGTGTGTGTGTGTGTGTGTGTGTGTGTGTGTGTGTGTGTGTGTGTGTGTGTGTGTGTGTGTGTGTGTTTAAACTGTGTGTTTTGCACAGTACTTCAGCAGTGACGCTATAAGTGTCAACAATAAATACTATTCCCCTTTGCCTTCAGAGAGCTACACAGACCTGTGTTCACTGTACTTGTGAGGACATTTTGTGATGATGTTTATATTGCCGACCAACCAACCAGGCCTGAGAATTAACAACAGCAGAAAGGCTGCAGTTTGGTTAAGGTGACATAACTAGGATCTAATTTATCTGAAGCCGCAGAAAAATCAAATGTGGTTTGATTAGATTTAGGAACATTTATTTGATTAGATTTATCTGCCTGTAAAACAGTCAGACAGTCTAACAAAATTCTTCGCTATAATGTAAAAGTGATGTCTTGATATTGCATATTTTGGATCATAATTTATTAAAAAGTACAAATAAATGTATACAATGTACAATAATATAAAATTAACCATTTTTAAAACCAGCAAATGTTTGATATTTTTACTCAATAAATTAAATCTTGATGATTCATTTTGTGTCAACCTTTCCATTAATCAGCTCAGCCATGAAACCCAATCTTTATTTTTTCGTTTCAACATCATCAAAACCAACAACTAAATATGTCTAAACAAGCAGGAGATACATGTGCCTCAACAGCAGTGTATTATGGGTACCAAGGGTACTCAAAATAATGAGACATACTGGTGTACAACATGCTATGAGAAGAGTAGATCCAGTGCAGTATAGTGCACTCATTCATTGGCTTCAGTTTTTCAGACAAAGAATTGTGCTGGTAGCTAGAAAAACAACTCTTGACCTACAGTATTCCCATGCGGCTTATAGAAGGCAGCCCCCTCTCTCCGCTAACCCCTTCTTCTGTAGATTGTATAAATAAATGATGAGACAGCTTCCCTAAAACCCTAGTACACTAACCCCCGAAACCCTACACACACACACACACACACACATATACCCCACCCCCAACTTCTTATATTCCCATACAGGCATTCTGTGACGGGACCCCATAAAACCAGCACATAAATCCTTCAAGGAGACCCTCCAATTTGCTGACAGTCAGAGAGAACAACAACCGACTATAAACACATACCAACCTGTATCACACTTACTTTACTTTACTTTGATACTTTTATTCTATAATTATTCTGCTCTATCACCTGTTTCATGCTGAAAATCTGTTGCTTTTAAATTGGGAGACAAGAAAGGTGAAAAGGCACCTAGAAGAAGAGCAGCAAGTGTTAGGAGCTCCGAAATGATCTGTCATTACAATGGAGCCTGAAGAGAGGGGACAGGGCACAGCATCTTTCTCTTCATTATCCTCGAAAACAAACAGGCTCACATGTGTAGTTTCAAGTAGAAACAAGCCCACACACTCACAGAGACACACAAAATTGTATGTCCCCATTTTCAAGCTCCATTTATCTCATTTAATGACACCTCACTGCGGGATATAAACTATGTTCTGATAGCATTACAGTCAGGGGAGCTGAGGAGACCATTACATTATGATTGTCGCTGTATTAGCCTCGCTTATCTCTTCCCTCCAAGCACAGAGGTGTAAATCACAAATGAAGAGAAAGACAAACTGAGCCATAAAAGAGAATAGGATTGCAATAATATTAATCTAGAGAGACAAAATTGTGTGAGTTCCTTAAAACAACTTCTACATCCTCTAGTGCCAGGAAGCACAAGGAAGCACAACACTAAAACCAGCCAGATAAGCCCCCCCCCCCCCTTCCATTCCTCCATCTCTTTTTGTTTTCACATATTCCCATTCGGCCCTCCAGCCACAATTAATTCTACCAATCATCTCTCTCATCGAGGCCAGGGGAGCATTAAGAATGCACACTCACTGGGCTAGACTGCCAGCCAGGGACAACCAGAGGCAGGATGAGGAACTACTGTAGCATCCAATTCATTGTGTACTATTTATACTGCCAGACTGCAAGCTAAGCAGCTCCACAAAATACACTATACCAGTGTAGAGTAGTGAAAATGATAGGATGGGGAAAATCACATATTCAACACATTCTGATAAGTGTTAATATATCTGTTGTGTGTGTGTGTGTGTGTGTGTGTGTGTGTGTGTGTGTGTGTGTGTGTGTGTGTGTGTGTGTGTGTGTGTGTGTGTAAATTTTTTTTTTTTTTAAAAAAAAAAAAAAAAAAAAAAAAAAAAAAAATTTTTTTTTTTTTCCCCCCCCCCCCAAAGAGTAAACGCAAGAGACCAGATGGGGTGTGAGATGATCCTGGGGACCGCACAACACAATGCACACAATACGCCAAAACACTGGCAAATGATATACTGAGGGAGATAGAGAAAAAAGAGAGACAGAGGAATATAATGAGATATAAAGACAGAAAGCTGGAATGGAAGAAAAATAGATGTAGCATGACAGCTCCAAAAACAGTGTTTTCAAGAAGGAAACCTATTGTCTCTGTGTCGGTTTAGTAGCGAAACATTATCAAAAGTGTATAACTGAGTAGAGACTACAGTCAAAATGCTACTTTGTCATATACTATATGATAGACTGAATTACTGCAATGTACTGTTTATCAATTTCTAAACAGAAACAAATGTGCATTAATGGCCAAAGAACAAGAGATTCAACTTCCTGGTAAGAAGTTGCTCAAACATTTGTGTAAATAAAGTAATTAAATTAAATTAATTCAAAATAAATAGAGAGCAAACAGCACTGGCTTGGTAACTTCATTACATGCTATGAAGAATGTTTTGAGAATTAGAAATGTGGTTAAGTTAAGGTGGAACAAGCATATTACTGAGACAACTCGTTGCTACTGTGCACTTTTTGTCATACATCATGTTGTTATGTTATACTAGTTATGTGATTATTCTGACTGAAATAATCAAATGATTCCTAGTAGATGAAAAAAAACACTGGGCATGTTTTAAAAATGCAATAATGTAGTGTTTTAAATGCTGGGCTGGACATCTGTCCAAGGTAGTGACAAACGGGTTGCTATAGGCATTTTTCATAGATTACATTTTGACATATCCCAGAAGAAAATGCAGGTGTAAATAACAAAATGAACAATGGCTAAAGTCTGTTTAGCTGCTTCAGTTTAAGGGTCTTGGTATTGTCCATGTTGGCTCACTGTCATGACTTCCTGGGACACTTGAAGAGAAGAGAACGTGTGTGTGTGTGTGTGTGTGTGTGTGTGTGTGTGTGTGTGTGTGTGTGTGTGTGTGTGTGTGTGTGTGTGTGTGTGTGTGTGTGTGTGTGTGTGTGTGTGTGATGACAGAAATTGGTTTCAGCTTGTCTATCCAGAGACAGAAAATGACTTATACCTAAATGAAAGTAACTATATGAATATGTGGGAAGGAACAGAGAAAAAGTTTCACTGTGCAGCAATTATTTAAGTGAGTCCTTAAACAAGACATAGATGTCGAGACAGCGGGCTGATGCAAGTACACTAATAGGCAGAGTTTCTACATTTGTGGGTCATGTTTGTTGTTACACAGGCTTTTTGTTGTGTCCATAGCATTTCCTGTAAAACAGAAAAAACAAGAAACAGAGAGCGTGTGTCTGTGGATGTGTGCATGCCTACTAAACTACTTATGAATGTATCAGAGTGTAAAATCTGTGCTGTCAGTTGATTTTTCTCAGCATATTTTTTATTAAAGCCCGGATAGTTCTCGTATCCCTAAAAGCCCACACGTACACAACACCAGTTGACTGCAGAACAGAGACACACCACAGGAACAAAAAGCATTGAGGTGACTCAATTTTGGAGTTCAGTGGACGGCTAAATGGGCACGGTCGAAAGCCCACCGAAGGTTTAATGGGAATAACGGAGACGAGGAGGAAGTTAGATGAGGTGGAGCTGGGCAAAGAGGAGAAGTAGGCCACAGATTCTTCCAATCAGACAAACAGGAAGTCCACAGAAAGCAGTATTATTGACCAGGGGGCTGATGGGAAAGTTAATTACTCCTGCTCTTTATTCTTCAGAGGGCAGTACTTTCCCCTCCCTTCTTTCCGGCCTATTTTTATTTTACTAAGCTGCTACTGTGAAGTGTTATCTCTAACTGTCAGAGCGAGGGAAAGTTTGGCCCAGACCTCTCTCTCTCCTCGCAGCACCATGCAGGGCCTTGAAGATCAGGATAGTCTCTCTCTCTGAGAGTCCCACTGACTCGCTGCATCTCTTTACTCGCTGCATCTCTCTATAGGTAGATAGAGCCCAAAAGAAAAAGGCAAACTGACAACAGCGTGAATGAAAAGCTATCTGATTCATCTCATTGGGTGAAATCTTCGCCTGAACCTTTCGGCTTCAGTCATGTTTCTCAAACTTTGTCAGACATCTTAAGCCCTTTGAGATCGAGAATATTTTAAGTCTGGGGATATTATGAACTGAAATGAAGCATACCGTACATTAAGCCTGTGGTGTGAGCGGCACTGTCTAGTCTGAACAAAGTTAGTTTTGATTATCATGTGTTATATTTCTCATTTAAAGCCATTTCAATGCTATTTATTGCCAATATCACATTTCTATAGACAATGCCATGGCTCAGAGAATCCAGACTTTATTCCTGTGGCAGCAGTCCAATAGAGGATGTGGACGAGTATCAATGTCTCAGTATGCAAACTCACAAATTCCTTATTAAACATTAATTGAAGCAAATCAAATCTTAGGAGATCAGGTCTGATTTCATGGAGCCACTGTGGAGCCTGTAAGGAGAGTGTAAGATGGCTCCGCTGAGAGTCTCCAGTATAAGTTTTACCTTTTAACAAAGAATGTAGGCTAGTGTGTGTATCCTTTCATTCAAAACACGTTTTAGTGGGTACTATCATTCCCAATAGAAGATAGAACATTACACTAAGTGTATCAACAGCAGCCAATTATTTCTGAAGTTTAAGATCAACTCAACTCTCTCTCGTCATTCACCAAATATAAAAGGTATAATACAGCAATTGATCTGAATGAATTGGTACCTTAAACAGGACATCCAGCCACAAACACTGTAACACCAAACACACATCTACACTCAGAAACACATTGAAACACAGTTCTAGTATGAATGTCCGACAGAGAGAGCAGCTTGACAGAGAAAGCCGTACACATCAGCCGCAGCAGGCCACTTTGGGAATTCCAACCACAACGTAAAACCTCAAAAGCAAGTGCGTGTGTTTTTACTTGGATTTCCTCCATTATCTGGCATTAGGGAACCAGTATCTTACTCTGGTTACCTGAGGCCTCAAGTGCACTACACATGAAGTACTTCCATGCGTTTATGGATTAGATCAGGGGTCTTCAAGGTTTTTTAAGCCAAGGACCCCTTGGGCCCTATCTTGCACTCAGCGCAATTGCCTTTGTACACCGACGCATGTATCATTCCTATTTTGCACCCGACGCACAACGGACTTTTCCCTCCACAGATGCCCGTCGGTAAATTAGGGAATGTATTTGTGCTCCTGGGGGCGGTTCAGCGAAAAGAGGAGGCGTGTTCCGGCGCAAACGTTACTTTGTGCTATTCTGCAGTTTCAGAAATCAATTCCGTCACTGACCAGGAAAAACCTGGTCTAAAGTCAGTGGCGCTAGTCTAAAGTCAGTAGCGCGTTATTCAGATGCTATTTTAGGGGCGCATGCTTGGCCATAATGTAGCGTGTGCACAACGCGCATACACTTCTCTCATCTAAATGGATGCAGCAGTTCCCATTTTTGCAAACCATACATAATTACAAAGGAAAATATTACTGAAAATGCGCTTCAGGTGTTTGGATAGGTCAGGAGGCACTTACAGTACAATCCTCAAAAAGTCGCAGCATTCTTTGTGGCTTGTTGTGTTTTACACAACATTTCCATGAATCATGGATGTGTTGATGACATAAATGAGGAAATATTAGAGGACTTAAGGAGATGTGATGTTGAACTACGGTGGGATTGGACACTCCGGCGGAATCTGGTGAATCTGGAGTAATGCGCGCTACCCTGGTGGAGCCGGGTGGATGGAGATGGAGTGGGGGATGAGGAAGGGGCACAACAGTAGCAGGTGGTGCGTTGGAGGCCCACGCTCCATGGCTGCAGCAATCCTCTCCAGACTTGAGGAGATGCCGCCGAGGCCGCAGCAACATCGCCACCCGGCCAAGACGGGCATTTGTTACTTTGCCGCATCCCGACAGCTCCCGCTGGCGTCCGCCAGGCAATCCGCCGTCATAATAGCAATCCCGCCCGGAACAATACGCCTGCTCTTAAAGGGAATGTGAGATGACGCTCTGATTGGTTATTTTCACGTTACGCCCAAACCACACCTAGCTACTTCAGACCAACCCATTTTAGATTTGCGTCGGGCGCAAGACTCATTTATCCCGCCGGTATAATAGCAACAGCGCCAGAGATCCGCCCACAAAGCTACTTGCGTTTGGTGTTTCACACTTGCGTTTCAGATCGTTAAAATAGGGCCCCTTAACTGAAAGAGAGACGGAGCAGGGACCCCCTACTACATATATTGTTTAAAACGAAGTTGCATGCAACTGGGCCTACAATAACATGTAGGGCGGCCTAAAGCCTTTATACATAGTCTTTTTGCATAGAATACTAAGCTATTAAAATAGCCTAATAATTATTGCCATGATTTTATAAATCATGTAATCATTTAATGTTAAAACATACATGTGGCACAGTGGATTATTGATTAATGAACTATCTGTGGATGGGTATCTTAGTGACTACCTTACCAATAGGCCAGTAAGCCTATCATCAGTGGGGATTTATATTTGCTAACAATATGTTGGATTCATGTTAAGGCTTTTGGATTTTTGGAAAAACAAACTGTCAATAAACAAAAATTGTGAGGCCCCCCTGCATTGACTCTGAGGACCCCCTAGGGGTCCCAGACCCCCTGTTGAAAAGCCCTGGATTAGAGGATGTTGCCATTTTGATAGTCATCTCCTCTCATCTGATGTCTGCACTTTAGGATGCCTGTCAGTTAAGTTTAGAAAAATGACTGAATGGCATCAGAGCCGTTATGTAAGCACACCTCTGTCCTGCCTCGTGAAGTACAAGGCACATTGTAGGTTTCTGTAGGTTCTTGGCATAATATAAAAGGTTAGAGTTAATTAATTATTTTAATACACACACTAGGATGGCACCGCAAGAACTTTATAGTGCACACACACTTGCGTATGTATGAGCCTGCTCTGACTGGACAATATGACCGCACAGAGCTTGGGGATGCAACATACCAGGCTGCTCTTGGGAAATAATTCACTGATTCACTGAGCTGGAAAAGAAAAATGAAGGTTATACGAAGCAAAAACTAATCAAGAAATCAGGGGAGGTGTGCAAGAGGAAGGAGGGAGGGTATGAAGGAGTACTAGAAAAAGAGGAGTAGGGAGAACAAGGTTGACTGAAGGAAGGCTGGTGGTTGGGCCTTAGGTCTTATCAGCATAGTGTGAATTCCCAGCACATGCCTTTGTCTATTTGTGTGACTGTGTGTGTGTGTGTGTGTGTGTGTGTGTGTGTGTGTGTGTGTGTGTGTGTGTGTGTGTGTGTGTGTGTGTGTGTGTGTTATATGTATGCATGTACCTTCTACTGCAGTGTGTAGTTTTGTAAACTACTTTATTTCAATGGTTGTTTAACTTTATCTTGAGTGAGGTGAGTATGCAAGTCCTTATCTTAGACTTAATTACCACTAAGTATGGGTAAAGATAGTTGGTACATTACAAATATAGTTTGAGGCACAAAAAGGGAGTGATGGGAGGTTTATTATGGTGACTGACTGCAAAAACTAGAGCTTACTCCAATCAATTCTTTAATTTTTATTTTGCTGCACAGCTTTTTTTTCCTCCACAGTATCTCCTATGGAGGATAAAAGCTGAGAAAACTAAATAAATGCATAGTGTGAACCCATGTGAAAAGATCCAGTACAGAGTCTCCAATCTCTTCTCAACATAGTAAACTAGATTAATCTAGTGTGTGTAGAGAAGAGAGCATCAAAAATTCTTCACTCTGCTGGCGATGTCTCTTTTTACAGCTCTGCTGGAGAGGGAGGGAGGGCTGGACCTTCTAATCCCTTGCTTTAGTCTTTTCCTTTTCGCCACCTTTGTTGTCTCTTCATCACTTCTCAGCTCTTTTTGGAGGCAGAATGCATGTTTTCTTCCTCTCTCGCCTCCCTACCTTTCCATCTTTCCTCTTCACCGAGCTTGTTCAGTTGATCCATATGCAACCAAGTGGAAGGAATAAGGGCGACATCCTAGACTCACTGCATTCATACGGAAAATATCAGGGCCACGTCTGTACTGGGAGGCCACAGAGGAAGCAATCAGGGTCCTGTTTGCAGCTGCATAGCGCTACATGTAGCAGTAAATGTACTGTCAAATCAAAATGGGTCCTATTTTCAAAAGGAACAAATAATATTGTGTTCTCTGCTTTACTTTTCATTACCTGACAAAGATGATGGAGGAATGCTTTTTATGGTCTTTTTACATTTCAACATATTATAATTTAATTTATCTTCACAATTGGCATTCAATATTAAGGCCTGAACAAGCATGCAGTCTGAACAGCAGAGAAGAGTCACTGTCCTGTAGGATTTGCATCATCTACACTGCTCCAATATACAATAAGACTGTTAATAATATGTGAATAATTGTACAACAGAATAAGCCACTTGCATTTAAAGTGGAAAATTAAAGATTGTTGAAAAAGAAACAAAGAAACAGATGTGGAAAACGGACTGATGCTTGCTGCCTCCTTATTTGTTGTGCATTTTGAAAACACTTGACACTGCTGATGGATGTAAGAAGGAAATGAACTGTCTCACAACTAAAACACCCCTAATACACTGGAAGACCAGGGCAGACTTAATGAAAAGGGCAGACTCTCCCCACTAACACAATACAACCGATAAAAGATGGAGTCAATATGAATGAAAGCTAAAGACAAAAGCAGTAATCAACAAAAAAGACAAAACAAGAAAAGTAACTACCATTTGACCTTGACAATAAATTAATATTAAGGGAAAGCATATGATGATTATAGTACCTGCAGTGTAAAATAGGAAAGAAAATCCTTTATTCAAACATTGGACCTGGAGCCAAAATGGCTCTCTGGAGCAAAGTCGCTTTTTGACGGTATAATAACACAGCCACCTGGTTGGAAGAAAATTGCTCTTCCATTTTAACGTCTGGGTGTGTGAGTGTGTCAGTGTGTGTCAGTGTGTGTGTGTGTGTGTGTGTGTGTGTGTGTGTGTGTGTGCTTGTATGTGTGCCTGCGAGCATTATAAATGCACCAATAGACTTGCATGTTTTTTGAGTGTGTGTGTGTGTCCTGTCCCATTTTTGATAGCTGGTTGGCTGGGAGTGACATTGTCATTATCGACATCTCTCCCGCTCCCCTGGATCCTGTAGCCATTAGCAACGAACTCTGGGAGTTGGCCTCTCCTCTGCTGCAGCCAATTGCTTTCACATCACTGTGTGACTGTGTGCATGCATGCGAATGAGCAGGTGTTCTTTGCGTTTGTGTGTGTATGCACTCATGCCTGGATATGGCTTAATGATAGCAACATGATTGAGGGTGTCTGTGTTGATTATTTGATAAAATGCAGACTCACGGTTACTCATTTATTCCCAATTCATTTCTGTGTTTCTAAGACAGCATTTTATCTTCACAGTGACATAACAACAGAAGGAAACACACACACATTT
This sequence comes from Perca fluviatilis, assembly GCF_010015445.1. NCBI lineage: Eukaryota > Metazoa > Chordata > Actinopteri > Perciformes > Percidae > Perca > Perca fluviatilis. The sequence goes on from NC_053120.1 coordinate 22,193,001, forward strand.
CATACCAGGCATGCTGAACAGAAAACTGCACACCAGAAGGTGTAATAATCAATAGGTGTTGATTAGGCCTACTCAGTACCTTTGTATTGCATGGCAAGCAACAGCCCTTTTTCTGTGTGACTAGAAATCAATACTCTGATCTCTGATTAGGCCACACTGCACATCTCACTGAGCAGAGGAAAAGAGCAGTACACACCAACTGACTGTGAAATGAGACTGAAAAATCACCAGTCCATGATAGATGGCCAAATAAAACAATATTGCAGGCCTAGTATCCCAGAACACAAATTAAGCTGAATGCATGCTCTCTAAAAGGCATCAGAGGAGAGTGATGTAGTTGTAGATGAGGCATTATGTTTACTTCCAGTTCCAATATCTAACAAGAAAAGTCAGCAGAGCTGCTCTTTGTGCAGCACAATTGTTTTTTTCCCCCAAGATAAGCAGCATTAAGCATGTATGATGTGTCTTTACAATGGAGTTATACATTCATAGCTCTGCACTCTCTAGCACAGCCATTACACAGTTAAGGGGATTAAACGCTTTGCTCAAAAGCACCTCAAAAGCAGCTGAGAGAGGAAAAACTTCCCCTGTCTAGACTCCCACAGACAGACAACAGATTTGGCAATATTCTAACCTTTAGGCTGACACTGACCCTTTACATAGTGGAGTCAACACTCCAGGAACTCTTTGGCACAGCAACATGAAAACCCTTTTATATTGAAGGCCCCACTGGGAGTGTGTGTTGTGTGTGTGTGTGTGTGGTGGGTGTGTGTGTGTGTGTGTGTGTGTGTGTGTGTGTGTGTGTGTGTGTGTGTGTGTGTGTGTGTGTGTGTGTGTGTGGCCGTGGGCGTGGGCGTGTGCGTGTGCGTGTGAAAAACTCCTCTCCTTTCCATTAGGAAATATCACAGATGTGGGAAAAAGAAAAACTAGATTGTGTTTGCATCAGCTGACTAAACATTGCCATGCAGTAGCTTTGTAGAGCTACTATACAATAAACCTAAGTAAGAAGATAAAGGTGGAACAAACACGTTATCTGTTAAGAAAACGCCACAAAATGTCTTCTGAGGACTTAACACATCAGACTTAGGGGACTCTATTTTTAGATTAGAGTACTAGAAGAATAGTTTGTTTATGAATATGGTGAGACAGATTCTCTTTTTCAGTGCCACAGGTTAAATGGTGAAAAAATACACCAATATAAAGCACATCTGGTCAGGGAAGATATTTTCAAAGAGACACATACAGTACTTATTAAGTATGCTAATAAGTCTTTGTCTCTGTTACCATGGGAGCTAGTCATGTGACCAACCCCAGGGGTGTGTCTAAACGGATCTAAGAATACCTGTGAGAAGCTTGTGTGTGTGTGTGTGTGTGTGTGTGTGTGTGTGTGTGTGTGTGTGTGTGTGTGTGTGTGTGTGTGTGTGTGTGTGTGTGTGTGTGTGTGCATGTGTGTGTGTGTGTGTGTGTGTGGTCATATATTATAGCTACATTACTGGCTGGCAGGTGAGTTTAATCAGGCCAGTAATAAAAGCAGGGTGGGCGGATGGAGGAGAGTCCTCTGGGAGTCGCAGCTCTTTGTGTCTGTCAAACCCCTCTGGTCCATGACAACCTCTCCCTCTCACCCCCACACCAATAGCTCCCCACCCCCCAACCCCTGACATTCCTATATTTCTCTCATCTCTCCTCCCTTCTTTATTCTTCATTTGCTGTTCCTAAATTTATATTCAAGAAGTAGCAAAAAGGGGTCAAACCTTGTTCCAATGACCACAGCTCATTAGTGTCACTGACTCTGATAGCAGGGCCAAAGACCTTCACACAAACCATCCCCCCTTTGTGGACACACACCTGTACCCCACTCCTTTGGCTAAGCGGCTCCCCAGCAGATGATGGATGTGACAGGGAAGGCCCTTATGGTGGCTGGGAGCCCCAGCCTAGCTGAAGGCTTATTTATCACAGCAGGGTTCAACTGTCCTTTAAGGAGCGTAAAATGCCACAGAGCAGAGCTGTGCTCAAACACCTAATGTGATGGATGTGGCAGGAGCAGCCCTGCTGGATCTACAGGTCTCAACCCTGCTGCACAGCCAGCAGCACAATCTGACCTTTGTAAATTTAGACTTTAACTGGTGATTTTACACAAGAATGGAGGCAATTAATTATGCTTAGTTAATTAATTACACAGAAAGCACATAGCTTGTCCTCACAGACACACAGACCATGGCGATTCTCTTAACTGATAAATGTTCACACACCCAGTTCCTGTGTTACAGCCAGGAAACTTGAATCCAGTTCAACATCTTTGCCTGCCTGGTGCTTCAGGCAAACACAGACTTCAGGCAATAAGCACTTGTAACTTTATCTTAGGTTCACTCTGAATTATATTAGTCTCCCACAGACATTTCTTACATTACACTTCCCCCCAGCTGTCTGTCTAGCCTATGAACCATCCTGCAAAGGACCCCAAACTGCTGCAATCCTTACTCTGTATCAACAATAGCAGTGACAGTGCAAAGGTCCTGTGTGGGCAGGCAGTGATTACAGCTGAGTGGACTTTGGCCTTGGGGCCAGCAGGAGATGAATAGATGCCAGAAAAAAGAGCAAGTGACAAACAAGGTGTCTGCTGAGAGAAGAAGGATACATTGCTGAGAAAGAGAAAACACAGCTGGAGATTCAAGTCGATTTATCAACCAACTAAAAAGGGTAGATCAAGTTAATTTCTCCCTTAAATGAGCTCTGATATTCTACACAGAATACATTATAAGCTATGAAACTAAGCAAAGTCAAACACAAAGTCAATTCACCTACATTTACCGATAAAAGCATCTCTTTGATGTGCAATCACAGCAAATCACCACAGCGCTAATGTTTTTGAAGTGACATGGTTTTCCTTGTGTCTCCATCCACCTCTCATCTAATTTTTCCTCTGTTCAGCTCAAGGAGGAGGAGGGTTCAGCCCCTCCCTTTGCAATTCCTAATGAGGCTCTGTGTGTGAACATGTGTGCGGTACATATGTGTGTGTACATTACTGTACGCACTGGCCCTGTAATGGGCGCCTCATTGTATTACCATGGATACAGCTGGATGTGAATGTAGAGAATCCTATTATGTCCTGTTTGTCCCTCTGGAAAATCCTTAACAAGGAAATCCTTAGACCCATTTCACGTCTAATTACGCACATGACCAGAAGATAAAAAACAGTGCAGTCATAGTAATTTATGAATGTTCAGCCTTGGACCTAACGCAAACATTCTAGCACTGATATTACTATTATTCTCATTATCAACTAATCTGGGGATTTTTTTATTAATAGATTACTTTATAAAACCTATAGCCAAATACGTCATTTTCAAATTGCTTGTATTGTCCAACCAACATTTGAAAAACCTAAAGATATTAAAAGATAAAAGCAACAAATCTTCACCAGAGAAAATGTCACCATTTTGTGCCTTATAAATTAGTTAAACGTTTTATCAACTGTCAAAAGAGTTTGCAATATTTTTTCTGTCACTCACCTAATCGATTAAGCAACTACAAAATATTCCTCAACACAAAAAGTAACCATCACAATGTGTTCTGTAACCTGGGTGTTGTTGCTGGTGGGTCTCCCAAGGCAAAGTGGTCTAGGTAGGGGCAGACAAGAATGGTTCAAAACCCCAAAAAAACAAGGTAAAATGAGTGACCGGAGGAAGGGGCTAACAGGTGACTGTCGACGAACACTGCCAACAGCAATTAAACTGTAACAGTATAAACACCGAAGACGTATAACTGGAGAAGTGCTTACCTACAAATGATCTGGATGGTTCTCCCTCTTGCATTGGTGTGGAACTAACAAGCTGGCAATGGGGCATTAAAGTAAGGTGATTGAAAACACTAACAACACAAAAAATACAAGAAAATGGAACACACATTTCAAAGTCTCACTTGACTAAAAAATAAAGGTACATTGAAACTGAGCAGAAGGCAAAGCTCGCTACGTTCTACCTCACCTATAGAGCTGCAAGAAGACAGCGTGAGAAATGTCAGGGTTGGCTCCTAGAATAGGTGAGCCAGTCACGTGAGACAGACACTGCTCTGCGTCGAAAGACCAGGGTTGACTGGTGGAGCCTAAGTACCCCAGCTAGGGCCTGGAACTTTATTCTCAACCGCCTGGGACGCCTGGGACCCCAGTCGGGCTGGTTAATGTTGCTCGGGAAAGGGAAGTTTGGGGTCCCCTGGGAGCTGCTCCCGCGACCCGACACCGGATAGCGGACGAAGATGGATGGATGGACAAAAACAGCTTTCGTCACTTTGTAATTTCAAAGTTGCAGGAAGCTCTCAGACTGATTCCAGGACAATGTGTTGTGTGACACACATCGAGCTCCCGCAGTGTCCCGTCTATAGTGACCTTTATCAACTGGGACCTCTGCGGCTGATATTGTGGTTATTAGTATTCTAATGTCATTCTAAAGCTAGTTAGGACACCAGAGGCAACATTGATCTGCTATAGAGTATGTCACATTTTGTGTGTGTGTGTGTGTGTGTGTGTGTGTGTGTGTGTGTGTGTGTGTGTGTGTGTGTGTGTGTGTGCGCGCACATTTCCCATTTACAAGCAGCACTCTCCAGTGTTCAGACTGCTTATGTGAACATGGTGGCCCGGTAACATAATGAATGGCAACAACACGCAAGGTGAAAGGTCAAATTGCTACTGATGAAATGGTTGTATTTGTGCCATTGTACACTGGCATTATACACTACTGTGGGACCCACACACACACACACACACACACACACACACACACACACACACACACAACACACACACACACACACACACACACACACACACACACACACACACACACACACACACACACACACACACACCTTCCTACCCCACCAGAGGGTAGATTAAAGAAGAGCCTGTGGCTGTGGTTGGAGGATGGGAGATGAAGCAGGAGAGGATGGGTGGATGCTGGGTGAGTGAGAGGGGGTGTAGAGAGCGTGGGCGACAACAAAAGACCAGCGCTGCCCAAAAGTTCAAAAGAGCCCTGTTAACCAAGCATCTATCAACGTGCAAACAAACACACATGCATTCGGCAACAAACTGTCCCACTGAATCTCCCTTTTTCCACTGGTAGAACTATATTTTCACACATTGTTTGTGGGTTAAGTTGTGCAATAAAACTGTAACATTTAACTAAGTATGTGTGTGTCGATGAGGATTGTCACACGCACGCACACACACACACACACACACACACACACACACACACACACACACACACACACACACACATACACAAACTCACCCTCTCTCAACTATGTCATAATTTACCATATAGATGCAATTCTAACACATAATTGTTTCCTGACAACAGTTCTCTAACATATTTTACTATTCTGTTTCAATCCAAAGGTATAGAGTAAGATATACATACAGTTAAATCTGTTTTTTGATTCAGAAAGTGGTGAAGCTGCAGAGACAACAGGGAGAAGAATGGCAACACATCGAAAGGCCAGGATCCAAGCCTTAGCTCTCCAGGGAGACACTTTAAGCCTCGTACCAGCAGTAGAACTCGTGCCAAAGACAAACTCTGCTGCAACAGGGCTGGAGTAACTGTGGCAGCCCCTGAGATGTTGTCTCTTAGGGACAGGGTTGTTATTGAAAGCAAGAACAAGAGTTCTTTCAAAATGCACACATGCACATGCACAGACAGCCATAACTAAAGCACCGCTAACAGGATTATGTTAAACAACACAGTTCGGTTCTAAACAGATGATATGAAAGAGCAGAGGGTGACTGGTGAATACAAAACATTTGTTGCTCCAACAAGGATTAGGCAATATGCTGCAATTAGGCCTACACCTAAAGTTATGCGTGACTTAAGAGAGTCAACAGAAGAAATGTAAGATATCCTTTAAAATGAATCTGCAAAACAAAACATAACCACATATTGCTTAGCATACAGTAGTAGCCAGATTAGTTTTATGGGCTGAGACATAATCAAATCAGTCTTTGGACAAAAAAGTTAAATTAAACGCTAGCTATATCATTAATATCATGAAAAAGCATCTAAAATTATGCCTGTACTCAAAATAGCTACTGCAGCCAAATATAATTTATATGGGCTGTCTCCAAAATTACTCTCTATTGTCCACCTATAATGTACCACATTTGCCCTTGCCATTTTATGTGATTGTCCCAATTCTCAGTGTGAAACACATGCACTACATAGTGTCCTCAAAAATCCCCACAATGAACAAAAAAAATAAGTGTCCATGGCATTTTATAGATATAAAGATTAAGTGCGAGTTTACACCTGGCAGTGATGACCGAAAATGATGATAGGAGTGTACTTTTGGACACAGCTATGGTATCCATCTCTATATATATGCCTTTGTATATATTTATGTCTTACTACAGTATATCTTAAGAATATGAAAGTGCTGATCTATCTGTATATCTAATTGGGTATCTATCCACTTATCTACGTGGATGAATAGTTTGCCTGTTTCCATCTATCTCCTTGCTCCAAAAATAATGTGTGAAATAGAGAGAGAATGAAAAAAGGATAGAATCAGAGGCGTACAATAACACAAAAATTCAGGACGGATTGTTAACTATAGAACTTAAGAGCTGAAAGCATCGGGCAGAGAGCTTTTCAGCTAGCTGAAAAAAACACTTTGGTTGGACAGAATTTACATAATTGTTGCACTTATCGCACCATCATTGGAAAAGTGAGAGGTACCCCGCCCAGTGCAAGAACAGTTGTCAAGGTAACTGAGGCGAGGGTTCAACGGGAGCATGTCAATGGCCTTGAGAGATAATCAGGGAGGGAAGGGCTGAGTTAGCTGAGGTGGCGTTAACACCGGGAGCTGACGGAAAGTAATTTAGTCGTGTCTGTAGAGAACATTGCAGTGCAGGTAGGCGAGATCAGTTTGAATAATCTCACAGGTAAAAATACATGTAGACCCTCCTCGATGCTTCTGCTGCTGTGAACTGCACATGTCCGACTCACAGCAGGTGATAAAGTAGGTTAAGGGACAGCGTAATGGTCCTATTTAACTACAGTCCAGTTGTGGAGAACCATCTGTAGGTCTGTTTATGCTCTGCTGGCCACTCAACTGACCACTGAGCACATTAAGTTTAATGAGTTAATCTACTTTGTGTGTCCACAGATAAATGACTGCAGAGCACTGTCATAAATCTCTCTCTCTCTCTCTCTCTCTCTCTCTCTGTTTACTGCTCTTATTCCCTAAATGTCTACCTCTCTGTATTCTCTCTTTTCATGACTTTATCTCGATTTCTCCTCCTGCCTCTGCACTTTTCTCTCAGTAATAGACATGGCCGTAAAGGTTAGAAGACTATCTTATGTTTCTTAAAGCAAAATGTGGGTTGTGGATTTTTGTGAACGTGTGTGTGTGTGTGCACGGTTAACACTTTGCCTGAAATATGAATCAACAGCAGAAGATGCTCACGGGATGGCAGCAGTCTGTGGTTAAGCTCCCAGGGAGATGAAAACGAGCAACACAACACAACACAAGACAACACAAGACAACACAACACAACACACACACAGGCCAAAAGTGTCCAGGAGAATGTGCAGAGTCCTCTGTCTGTCCACCAAGAGCAAACATTTAGCAGGCGGTCTGCTGGGCTTACTCTGGAGTATGGCCAGAGCATGCAATTACTGAAGAAGGAACCACATAGTGCAGTAAGTGGCCACAGGCCAAACAAGAGTACTCTTTTACCTTACTGATTTTGGTCTTAACAAATAGAAGTGACTAAATGATAATGTATTACACATATGAGATTATATATAGTAAGTTGGTCATTGCTGCAAAATATGACCCATCTTCTAAGAACAATGAATGTCCACAGCACATTTAATGGAAATCCAACCTGATGGTTGCACTACAATAAAGGACATGTGAGTGACACAAACATTAGGAAGCTTGCTCTGAGAACCATGAATATCCAAAACACATTTCCTGTCAGTTTGACAAGATATCCTGCTCTGGATTGAAGTGATAGACCACCACTATCCTCAGGGTTCAACACTAACAGGATAACAAAAAATATTAGAGGTGTTTGAATTAACATAACAAGAATTTGAGAAACTTGTTGTCCACTTCTGGACCACTTGTGTATTTGCAAATGCATAAAGCAAACAAGAGGAACAAAATTAGACTACAAGAGATGAAGAGATACAGTACAGTCACAGATACAGATCCTTTACAAAGACGGATAAAGACATTCTCAGCAGAATCAACAGATTGACAAATTCCTCTGCAGAGTACTTATGCTGTCCGTCACTTTGCCAAGGCCACTAACACAGTGAGGGATGGCTGTATCCAGGCAACTGTGCGGCTAGCATCAGCAGCCTGTATCTAACCACCATCAACCAATCACAAGCATCAACTCCAACCTTAGCCAATCATGACTGATGTCAAGCAGCTGCAATTCAGCCAACTAGCTCAGTGAATGCCCGATTGCCTGTTCAATATCTGTGGATTTAAGAGGTTAAAACCACCCGAACCCAGCCTAGAGCACATTACATTACCTACTGTACCTGAGTGTACTCTGTTTTGTTTATTTGGATTTCAATAAACTACTCAATAAAGCAGTCACTGTTTCTCTTAAATCCAATCATTTCTGTTGCAGTATATCAGAGGTTATTATTGAACCCTCAAACTTTATTTTCTGTGTTGCGGTATCCAGAAGACTATTTGTGCTCTTCTAATCCGTCTCAATCTACATTTTACCATTTCTTCCTCAAACTGTGGAATATATCATTTAAACTAATCTATCCATGCAGAAAAACATGGTCTCTAAGCTGTGAAGTGTAAACCAGCATGACACCGAACATATTCAATTTTTAAAAACATAATAAGTTATTGGAATATTTCCACTTTGGTCTCGTAGGACTCAGCAGCTTGCATCGTAAGCTATTTGGATCTGACAGATGAAAACACAGTTGTATTAGAGCGTATTATTGCCCACCATATTTGCTCATCAGACCCATTGCGGGTGTGTGTGTGTGTGTGTGTGTGTGTGTGTGTGTGTGTGTGTGTGTGTGTGTGTGTGTGTGTGTGTGTGTGTGTGTGTGTGTGTGTGTGTGTGTGTGTGTGTGTGTGTGTGTATGTCTCAGAATACGCCGGCCAGCAGAGCTCAGCATTGAATCAGATAGGTTGCATGTGGTGCAGGTGTAATAGTTTGTATCGCACCAATTCCTGTCCTCTCTTCTCTTGCTGTCACGCACATGCATGTAGCTACATCTAATACATACACACACACACACACACACACACACACCTTACTTTGACAGACATAAGTTTGGGCAAGGCAATCTAACTGTTGCAGACAGCTCCTGTAATGTTTGGTTCACTCTTTGTGTTTGATCGTCCAGGTACAGAGGAAGCGAAGCCTACAGGGAAATCTCATCCGCTCATTCTTATTCTCATTCTCTCTGATCTGCTGCAAAGCTGCATAACATTACAAACATTACTGATACACAGAGCTTGGTGAACCTTCTCTGTAACTGTATTTAACAAGCTGGTGTCTTTCTTTACAACTGTTTGTGCTGAAAGAACATCCAACTCTTAACAAAGTCTACAGCCACACTATCAGCTCTGTGAGGCTTTAGGAACAGCAGTGCTTTAAGTTCATTTTGACTTCATGATGGTGCTAGATGAAATGTTAAGTGATCACTGAAAAGTTGTAATTATAAGACTATAACATGGCAATCCATCCAATAGTTGTTGAGGCACTTCACTTAAATCCTCAAATGCAAAAGTCACAGTGGTGCTAGAGGAAAAGTCACGGGCAGGCATAAGGACTGATCATCTAAAAACCATGAGGAAATTGATATGTTTCATCTTAACAGTAAGTACAGTACATATTTCTAATATGGACCCATTTGTGTTTAGCTTGACTGAAATACCTGAAGCAGAGTGAGTTAGCTAGCATAACTCAGGCAAAGTCAAAAAAAGTAAACTGAATGTAAACATGCAAATAAACAGGAACTGCGCAATTGTGGAATGTCAACAAAACAGGTGACATACTACTCACAGATGCAACCATCATCAACCATCATTTATTAGTTGATTATATTTAAAAAAAATAATTTTCAAATAAATGTAGCGGAGTAAAAAGTACAATATTTCATTCTGAGATATAGTGGAGTACAAGTATAAAGTAGTTTAAAATACAAAGACTATTTACAAGTACCTCAAAAAGTTACATTCCACCAATGGTGCAGGGATTTCTAACAAGGCTGTTGCAAAAATGCAATTTAATGTAAACCTTCTATATCCGGAGAATCAAAAATCATTGTCTGTCACTCTGCAGTCTGCTCCTCAGAAGTGTGAGGGGTGCTCTGTGTAAAAAGGCCAGCTAAGCCCTACACATTATCTTAAGCTCAGATACTAACACTAACTCATTCAGACTGAGCTGGAAACATCAATTGTGTTACAAAGAGTAAACAGCATTTATAACTATAACTGAACTGTATGTGTAGGAGCCACAGTGAGGTAAGCGTCTGTGTGTGAGCTCTTATGTGTGTCTGTGCACATGTGTGCCTCTAAGGTTTATAGATAGAAGCTGCTGGACTCATAAAAACAAGATAAGTGTTGTGTCAATAGTCCAAGCCGGGGTCATTAATCTAAGAAGAATAAGAGCCCAGGTTACACCACTGTAACCACGGCAGACACAGCGAAGCTGCACTGTAGAGGTGGAGGAAATTCAGCATCCATTAACATACAGGGTGGCCGCGTCATTACAAAAGCGGGTCAGAGAGGTAATATTATAGCCAGCATGGATAGGGTTTGCACACCTTTTCCTGGGCAAAAGTTAAAAACATTTCCATGACTTTTCAAGGACCCATAATACAATTTCCATGATCAAGTGGATGCAAGTCTGGAATTTTTTTTTTTTTTTATTCGCTAATTATGTAGGCTTAAGCTCGGATTGACATTTCTCATTTCTTTCAAGCATCGAATGCATTGCCAACTCAACTTGAGGGTTTTGACAAAATATACCATCATGGTATGTTTGAACTCATCGCCCGGGTCTAGTCGTTCATCTTTTTTAATTTCTCCTCAATGGCTTTGCCTAAACCTGACAGGCTAGCTCCCTTGTTCTTTGCTTTTTGCCGGGGGCTATTTTACCTAACAATAAATGTCATAGTTTGTGTGGCCTCTGCCTTCTCTGCAAACTATCAGCAGATTGAATGTCTGACTCAAGTAGGTCCCTTTTTTGCTTCAGTTCCTGAAGTTCATCTGCCAAGCCTCATCATATGCAGCATTAAAGGACTTACGTAATATTGCTATTTTGCATGCTATTTATATGCAGTACACTACAGTTTTACTTAAATTCAGCATTTTGAATGTTTGAATGCCTCTTGATGGTAATGTTAGTGGCACACAGTCAAAATCCTGTGTAAACAACAGATCACTATTATTGTCATGATTGAAAATGACACAACATGAAGAACTGCAGTATGCCACCTAATTTGCGTACAATTTATGAGATGCTCTTTCTTTCTCAAGAGAATCCCTCAGCTATATCGTATTGCAGGTAAATATAACAACATGCTATTATTCATGCGTGTTTAGGGGCGTGTGCCTTAGTCAGCTTGGCGTGGGTAAACCAAGGTGTGTGTGTGTGTGTGTGTGTGTGTGTGTGTGTGTGTGTGTGTGTGTGTGTGTGTGTGTGTGTGTGTGTGTGTGTGTGTGTGTGTGTGTGCGCATTGCATTTGTGTGAAGGTGTCCCTCCAGGCTGCCCTGGTATTCTCACAACAGCAGCTGCAGCCTCTCGATAAGAGTCACACTAAACAGCTTCACTTTGAGGACAAAATTAACTGAAATGTAAGGAGAAAAACATTTAGAAACACACACACACAAACACACATTTTTATGTACCATGGCAGATATTAAGAAGCTAGCAGATTAGCAGACATGAAACAAGCCATTTTCCTCAGAGAGGGAGAAACACATTTTGCAGTGTCTGGAAACTGAATTCAGGCTAGTGCTGACATTATAGCCAGGCACATCTTGAATGCATTCTATAAAGAGCACAGGCCAATATTATGTCAGAAGTCACAGAGATATTCCATTTTCACTCAGTATATCTCTCTGAGTGTTTAACCTTCTGTAACATGGTTATTATATGTAGATGGATGCAAAAGAGGTGGTAGAAGAAGGGTGAAAAAGAGAAGGACAAATAAAGGAGGAATAGAAGCAGAGAGGTTCAACCTGGTGGCAGAGGGCATAAAGAGGTGAGAAGGTAGTACGAGATGGAAAAAGAAAATGAATAAAAGAGGAAAGAAGCAAAGACATTTAGGGCTTCAAAGATTATAAAAAGTAAATATCAAAGGTAAAATCAAAAGTGAGGATGAAACATGAAATCAAAATACAATGAAGAAAGAAGTGAGGATTAAAAGAAAGATTGCATAATAACTAAAAAGTATTCTTGGACTTTTCAATGTTTCTTGTCGAAGCAATGCAAACCCAGGTTCCATATGCATTCCTATGAATCAACACATTAGTATCGCATATGTACTTCACATGTTAGCTGTTCGCTAATACTTCAGCGTACCACTTGTACGCTTTCTATGATTCTATTTGGATAGCGCAACATTGTAACACTAAGCTGAGCTAAATATTTATTCCAACCACAAACAAAGTAGTGATTAGTGGAAGTAATGACTAGTTTTCTCACTATTGGGATGATTATCTGAAAATAAGCAGGCTTTTTATATTGGAAATATTCTCAATGAGCACTTGATTTAGTATTACAACTGAGCTACCAACAAAAACAAAATTAATATTGCCGTAGGTAAAGTTAATTCAGGTTAAAGTTGAAAGCAATTTAGCAGCTCAACTTTCCCATTGGTACTTCTGTTTCCATTTCCTCATTGTAATACTGTAACTCTAACTTATGAATGAGCCATCATACTGTCCATTCTACCTTTGCCATCCAGGCAGAGAGGAAGGAATTCAATACTTGATATTATTAGATTAGGAGCAATTTCCTGACTCAATCAGATTAGAAGCTATACTGACCTTGTAGTGCTTGAGAGTCATTAAGATGATTTACATGAGCAGAGAGTACCTGTTTTTTTGTTGTTGTTATTTTTACAAAGCATTCATGAGGAAAATAGCATTTCAGTCACTAATCGTGACTTATTTCAGCTCATTTTCAAACTATTAAGATTTAATAAGCATCATCTAAATATTGTTTAATCTTACCATGAACAACTGAATGCAGTTATCAAACAATTACAAACAATTGCATGGGACATGTGGCTTGTTTGCGAGCATGCTGGGTAGAATATGTATGGTGACATAAAAGCTAAAGAGCGTCCATTGTGAGTGGCATTTGTGTGGTGTGTGTGGGTGCGTGTGAGAGTCTGTGTGTGTCACTCAGCAGCATGGGGTCGATCCTCGCTGAGTTTAAAGAGCAGCATGTAGAGAAGAGGCAGACACTGTCTGTCAACCACCAGCGAGCACTGGAGTTCTGAATTCCCATCCATCCCCTTCATCTGTCCTCAGTACAAATAGACCACCAAATCAGAGCCGGAGTGTGTGTGTGTGTGTGTGTGTGTGTGTGTGTGTGTGTGTGTGTGTGTGTGTGTGTGTGTGTGTGTGTGTGTGTGTGTGTGTGTGTGTGTGTGTGTGTGTGTGTGTGTGTGTGTGCCTGAGCCTCCTAAAGCCCTGCAGCAAACAGTATCTGTCTGTTTTCTTTTTTAAGGGCAGACATATCAACCCTTGAAGATCTGACCTGCTCCTTGTTAATCTGGGTTGTACACACAAACATAAACACACACACTATACACACCTATACACACCTCTTGAGTCACGAAAGTATAGCCAAAACAAAACAATTTCATACTATGAATAAAAAGCACAGCAAAAAGGCAAACAAACATTTTAGGTCTGATTTGCGACTGTATTTTCACAGAATATTTTGTAGTGGTTTTTTTTTTGTAAATGAAAACCACCAAATATATAAATAATATACCGGTATAAATGGTATTGTCTCATCCTATATCACTATACATTGCAAAGTTTACATATACCGCCAAGCCCTACAATAAAAAGAAATCTGAAGGCCGTCCATAATTTTTGACAGATTAGAACACTGAGGGTGATCTGCCGTAACATTAAGTATTTCAAACCTGTTTGTAACCGGTAACGTAATCTTCACTTCACCTGTCTCTCCTCTGCTCCGCTCCATGCGTGTGTGTGGAGAGGCAGGCAGGCTACATAGGAACACGTAGAGTATGCAGACCGTTTGTGGAGTGGCTGCTGCAACGGTACGCTTCCACTATAATCAATGTAACTGGCTACACCATGCATGAGAGCAACACGATACAAACAATTCTCTATTTTTTTACGGTGAAACATAACAGTATATTAAAGATTGCGTGAATTTTAGCAGCTGTGCTCATAATTCTGCAGCGGCTGTGTGCTTACATACCATTGCAAAATATCACGGCAGGTGAGTGTAAGTTTCTTTAAAAAGCCTAATAGTTGTGATGGTGCAGAAAAAAGAAAATAGAGGGATTGATGCAGTGCAGGATAAAGGACAAGCAAGTAAAACTGATAATGTACATATTTGCCTGTTTGGGCACAATGGTTGCAGTGTCAAAATGACGGACAATGAGAAATGAAAAGTCTAACACAACCATTGGTATCAGCTTTTACGAGACAGTATTTAAATTCAACCTAGCACCCCAGTGCTTAGTTCTACATGTTATATACGGTTATTGTTTTTGGGTGCTGAAAGTCACAGGAACAAAACAAGGCTCAAGTGATTCTGTTCTCTTTCTACGATGCCATGGTAACTGTGATGGAGAAAGTTCAGCTCGGCTTTGTGTGTCCACAAAAAAAGGGACAGAAAATAAGGTTGCAATTAGGGATGCACCAATACCACTTTTTTTAGGACCAAGTACAAGTAGTTTCATTTGGGTACTCGCCGATACTGACTACCGATACGAGTACTTAATAATTCCTCTAGGGTCTGAGGGTGTTTTTGGACACACAGAAGATTTTGGCCTGCCCTGATATTGTTGTCAATTAGATTAAAGCAGTGTTTTCAAAGTAGTACCATGCCTTTTTTTCTATTCAAAGTTCAGTGCCCATGGGCTAGACATTTCCCTGAGCTAGTGACACAAGATTTTGTCCAAATTTAAAGACTCGTGGCAAACTACATAAACAGTTAGACTACAAACTGACAGCTTTCGTTTTAGCTTGTTTGTAAAAAACAAAAAAACGCTATTTGCAGAGTAGCGCTGTGGTTGTTAAAACATCGCTGTCTAGAGGAACAGGTTGAAATATCGCTTTCTTCATGTTTATGCCTGTTAAGCTATTGAAAGACATTGGGCTGACACTGCTACTCCAAATATCAGTGGTGAAGCTCACAGGCAACAGGCTGCTGATGTGCTTTTTCACAAAGTTATGCAGCTTTGGAAACTCGGTTTCTGTGATGTGGTGACGGCTGGGAATCTCATACCTCGGCTCCAGTAGCGTACACTGAGAAGAACTGGAAACCCAGTATTATTAACGACTGACAATGGCTGGTCGTCAAGTGCAATCATGTATTGGGTAAGAGCCTCTGTTATTTTTACAGCCAAAAATCTCCAAACAGCTGACATTGATCCTCCTCAGTCGCCTATACCTGCTCGACGGAGAAGTTATGCTGCGTTCCAGGCAACCCGTAACTCGTGTTTTCACAACCTTCTACTCGTGAAAGAACCCTGGAACGGCAGTCAAACCTGTAACATACTACCCGTGAACTCGTACCAGATCGTTGTACTCCCAGTTACAGTTTTTGACGTCACACACACATAAACAACAATTTGATGCTGTACAGACACCGTTTATTAACAGTGATAAGTAGAAATAAATAGACATAAATAGGCAACGTAAAGTAACCTAGATAGCTAATGTCAACGTTAGGTAGCCACTATCTAACGCTAGCTAGAAGGTTTTGTGGTGACTTTGCCTGGAACGCTACCAAGTCGTGAGTCGTGACTTGAAGTCGTAACTTACGGGCTAAAAACTATGTCTGGAACGCAGCATTAATGTCACGTTGCTATGAGGTGGTATCGGGTGTGGTAGTATGGGAGTCATTTTATGATTACAATTACGAGAACATGCGCACGGCATTGGTCCGATTTCCAATACTGGCATCAGTATCGGTGCATCCCTACTTGCAATCCTACAGTAAAACCAACTTTGAAACATGGTGACACTCCCCAGATCCCAGTGATATGCTTTCAAAAATATGACAATGCGTCCTAATATACTAGAGGGTTTATTACAACTGCTATAATGTATATTTATTAAAAATAAATGCTTCTGAGATTAACAATGAAGCAATTTAAACCATTACATGTATGATTCATTCTCATAAAAACCCGAACAACAAATTTACAATAATCCTGGCTGCTGCTCATGCCAGGGGAACAATAAGCTGTTCTCTGCTCAATTGAGCTGCATACTAATAGGGTGATTATGAGGCCTAATTATCAGATGGAACTTGTCAAGAAGAAGCTGTGCAGTTCGCCCCGAGGACAAAATGCAAAACAGAAACAAACTGTTGTTTCTACTGAAAAGCCACTAAGGAGTGTCTCTCTTTTATCATATAGCTGGTTAGAAGTCAAGCGGACACTTCTTTAGATGGCAGTCATGAAGAGGAGTCAGAGAACATACCATCAGGCAGAAATGTGCAGTAAAAATGCAATGTACACACAAGACTCAACCCTAACAGTGAGTCAACCTTGAATACCATGAATACATTAGTCACATGTTAAGGAAGATATAAAATATGCATATTCCCTGAGGTCAGCATATGGTAGCAGGGATGGTTAACAGGAATTGTTAAGAATGATTAACGCTAACGGTCCTGATATGGTGTCTCTACGCTAGAAAGACATTGATAGAGAAACATGTGTCGGGGGTGTAAACTAACACACAGTTGAGTTGTCTTTTAGTGTCTAATCTCATCATTTGTTTCTAGGGTTGGGTATCGTTTGGGTTTTTTCCGATACCGGTGCTAAAACGATACTTTTAAAACGGAGCTGGTGCCGGTGCCTAAACGGTGCCTGAACCGGTGTACCGAGAAATTTGAACCAATATATATATATATAATATAAAAGGAGCACAAAACGACAGTTGGCGACATTTAAGAACGGCTTGTTTATTACCTAAGGCCATATGGTCAAAATTAAATGATTTATTAATAATGTAATGACAATAACTTATAAAAATTACTTATTTCACCAGTAAATTGCTGGTAAACGACAAAAACAAGCGCCAGATGGGAAAGGGGTATTTTACAAAAACTTTGAATGCACCACAAGGCTGGCGAGTTTCAAGTGAACATGTCTGTGTTGTTTTTCTGACAACGGCAGCTGCAGTCAGACTGTTGTACATCCTGGTGTTGGAATCCTCTACAGTGACATACAGTCACACTTTACACCGCTTAACGTAAGCTGTCAGCATTTTAACCATTGTGTTTAATCCAGCTACTAGCTAACGGTAACGTAGCGTCCCATGCAGCGATGCTTCTGAAAGAAAAAAAAAAAAGTCTGGCTCCGAAATGAGGCACCGAAATTTTCATTCTTATTCGGTCTCGTTACTACCATTTACGTCGGAACCGGTG
Organism: Perca fluviatilis; assembly: GCF_010015445.1. Taxonomy (NCBI): domain Eukaryota; kingdom Metazoa; phylum Chordata; class Actinopteri; order Perciformes; family Percidae; genus Perca; species Perca fluviatilis. The sequence goes on from NC_053120.1 coordinate 22,210,648, forward strand.
CCCTATTGGGAGCGCGTTTCGGTACCCAACCCCATTTGTTTCTAATATACCGTACAACCATAAAAGACTCTTATGCTACTTTAATGTACCTCCTACTTAACCACCTAGCTGTTTTTGACTCTTGTGGCTGGCTCACTCATGAGCATCAGGAGGGAGCTCCACCATATTTCCAATCTCACACACTGTTAATAATTCAACATTTAATATAAAAACAGACGGGTTGTCCGGGAGGAAACAATAGCTGTAAATTATTAATATCTCTCTCTTCTCTTGTCTCTGGATTAGAAGAATATGAAATAGTGTAAATAAGAGGGAAAATGATATCTGGACCCATATTCTTCTGCCCCCTAAAGAACAACCGCCTGACCTCAAATTATTAAACTTAAATTACGACTAGTTATTACCACCATCTTTGGAAAGCACTTAAAATGTGATATGAATCCAAATTTATTGAATAAGCAAATGAAAAGAGCTTTAGCCAGGCTCTCGTGTTTTTTCTGCCTCCAGTTCAGTCTCTTTGCACAGATCTTTTATGTGTAATAGTAACGTTTGGGAAAGGAGGCTCCCCAAGGCTTTAGCTTCCTTTCCTCCAATTACCACCAATGTCACCTCTCTTTTTTCTTTCATGCTATCTCTCTCATATTATCTGTCATTCTCAGCCCTCACTAGTCCTTCTGTCTGCCTGCCCACCTCTTTGTCTTTCTCTGAGTGCGTCTCTCTGATTTTGCTCATGGGCTGAACAGTAGAGGATGAAATATAGGGAGACCACAGCAAACACAAATATATGCCACTTCTGTAACCCACCATCCACACACATTGCATGCACATCATGCACACTGCAAGTGACCCCATGGGGCAAGACTCAATTTAAAGTCTTTGCTGCTCGAGAAATGTTTCCATCAAATATCAGTTCTGAAATAGATCCCTCTGCTGCCAGGTGTAGTGCTGAAGCCTGTGATTGTGTTGACAATCAGCTGAGAGTCAATATAGCAATATAGAGATGAGGAGACAGTCCAATATGTGATTGCTACATATCCAACAAGTTTTCGTGCCTCTGAGCCATCTGAGCCAGGTTCTGGCCGTTTCTCCAGAGAGACGATGCAGCACACTAGTACAGTGAAGGACACTATCTTCTACAACGCCCTACCCACTAACACATACAGTAAAAACCCACCCACATACAACCACCGAACATGCAAATAAAACAAACACAGATACGAGAATCCCAATCCTACTGCAGAGAATTAATTTTCATATCAGAATTAAAAATCTAACAGAAATTGACACACTAAAAAAATATATTTGCGTAATCAAGCTTTTGTAGAGCAATGAAAGTTTTCCCATTTCCCCACGACATTTATACAAAACATTGAGGGGTTACAGCAGTGTGGACACTGTGTAATGATTTCATTGGTTGTACTTTAATTGCAGTGCAAAAAAACCCAGAAATAAATCAACATATGGCGCCGCTGTCATCGCCTATAGCTCACAATCACACCCACACCCCCTGTAGCACACAGCTCCTTATGTGCCTGTGTCCTGTTTGTGAGTCTCACTGCATGAAAGCATATATATGTGTGTGTGTGTGTGTGTGTGTGTGTGTGTGTGTGTGTGTGTGTGTGTGTGTGTGTGTGTGTGTGTGTGTGTGTGTGTGTGTGTGTGTGTGTGTACGGGTGTCTACAGTCAGTTGTATGCAAGTGCAGCAGAGAACGGACGTGTGTGAAGAGAAAAACATCAAAACACACAACAGAGAAAAGGTCATGTCTCTATTCGTCGCTCTATCCATTCATTATCACCTCCCTGCTTTGTGATTTGTGTTGTTATTTTCTGTTACTCAGAATGTTTCAATCTTTGAATATAGGACAGATGCCATACGAGTGCACACATGGCATCCAAATCTGCAAATTGCAATTCACTGCAAATTTTAATTTTTTTTAAATTTCAGCCAAGCAATGAAGTCGATACAGAAAACTATTCAAATGAATCCATCAGCCTGGTGTGAATCCTTACTAGATAAATGCCATGCGGTCAGCTATGAATGATTGGTTACACTCAGCAGAGTCTAGCTGATCTGCTGGCAGACAGCCAAAGCGGTTGATTAGGCTTCTCATCGTCGATTAAAAACAATAACTTGCCTCATAACAGAGGTTAAGGTTTGGAAGCCCTAGTAATGCTAAACAAATATAGCAAACCCTTGAGACCTCGACAGCTGATTTCTAATCAGCAGAGTCAAATCTCATTACATTCACATGCCTCTCATGCTTGAGAGTGTTGAGATCACTGCTGGTGCTTTATGTATACTAGTACAGAGCCCGTTGAAAATGTTCCTGTTTGGAACGGGCGATTGCTTGGCCTGTGGTATTGCTGCTTGTAGAATTCTTCAAAACCGAATTGTACCCCAAAATTACTTACAGAAGGACCCCAAACCACTTACTCCACTGTAGCCTATAGCCTACTACTGACTTACAGTGTAGGCTACGTCTACATCAGAGGAAGACATAGTAGGCCTACCTACTACTGTACCTGACAGAGAACGTGGGGAGATTCAGAATGTAATCACAAAATATCACAATGACAATGTGGAGTAATCAGACATTAGCCTCATGGACTAGCCCGTTATGAGAGCTAATCAGCACATATCTGCGTTCATCAACCACCAGAACCAGACCGTTTGTGTGTGTGTGTGTGTGTGTGTGTGTGTGTGTGTGCGCAGAGACAGAGAGAGAGAGACAGAGAGAGAGAGAGAGAGAGAGAGAGAGAGACGGTGTTGTCTCGTGTCACATGATCGTTAATGAATTTAACACTTCAGCAGAGGTGCTCATTTCCATGCAGGTTTAGTGGCTTGACGGTTAACGGTGAAGTAGGGGATTTGATTCGCGGGGTATTTTGGCGACGGTAATGTTATTAGTGTTGTAAGATAGCAGTAGACTTAATTAACCCGACCCAGGGTGAGTCTGATGAAAACTGCTGTGTCTGCCCGGTTCAACTCTGAGATGTTCTCGCATTGCACCGCGCTGTGAAGGAATAATCTCAGAGATTACGTTATGTTCTGCCAGCTCACAGCAACTAAGAGTCAAAGGCTGTAATGCCCCCCAACCCCCGCTGTTGTAAAGCGTTCTCCATGTGGCGTCTGCGTGTGATGTGCAGGTTACCTTCCCCCCGAACACGGACCCACATACATACAGATACGTCTCGCTGTCTGCCACTTGTTGTCTGTGGTTGTGCTTTGCATGTGTGGGATTTTGAAACGTCCTTAAATTCTGGAATTGTTGTTTGTTTATTCAAAGTCAAAAACAGTCCAAAGTAGTGCTACTTTGCATATTTTTGTGGGTCTGAGGTGTTTTTCACATTTTAGCTGCCAAAGCTCCGCTGCTTTCTTCGACCCTCTCTGTCTCTGGTCATGCGCTGAGCTCAGTCAGTGTGCAGTGTGAGAGGGGGAGTGGCCAGCGGCAAAAGCCAATGGTTGCTTCTTTTACCGACGATATCTTTTGCATTTCTAATCCAAACAACGTCAAACTTGGCACTGCACTCGTGCCCGTAGCAAGACACCTGTCAAGTCAGAAATCCATCAGACTAACGGTTCGAGAGATATGCGCATAACACACAGACAGACAGACGTTCCTGCAATTTATAGATAGATGATCTCCAGTTGTACACCTGCCAAACAGCCAGATCATTTATGCTTTCTGTGTATTTAACCTTTACAAGATTGTATTCTCATTGTACTAAAGGCTTGGAGTCTGAGAAAACTATTTAGTTTTTATCTTAAGCATAAGTGTAAAGCTTCTGTCCATCTTTAAAGATGTAGAGATCACAGCCCGTTCCTGTCATCCTCATTCGAGTGGCAGCATTTTCAGAAGGCGTGGAGATCATGAAGATCATTGCCAAGGCCGGAACAGATGTGCACACACATGTTAATAGTCACACATACAGGGGTAGAGAGGCACAGTAATGACAAGTTGTTGACTACAGGATCCATAACCCCTAAAGGCTCTCATAATACATTTAAGAGCTGAGAGGGCTCCAGGATGACCTTGACTCCTCTGAGCACCTCTAACCTCTCCTTCAACCTTCTCCCTGATCCATCCCCTCCCCAAAACACATCATCATCATTTCTCCTATACTTGCACCCCAACCCCTACAACCTTGGCCCTTTCTTTGCCCTCTTTTCTCTACACCTCAACCCCCTTCAACCCATTTTGCCAACACCACATTTGCGGCAGTGGAAATCTTATCCTCCCAGACTCAGACTGTAAAATGCCCCAAATCTAAAAATACCCTCCCTGCTGGAGCCACATCCTCATCTGAACTCCTCACCCTTTCCTAACATCACAACAGTTGCAATCCAGATCCATCCTCCTCTAAACCAACCCATACCTTTTCCTCTCTCTCCCTCCTCCTCCTCCTCTACTTCATTGAGGCGAGATCTAATTCACCGATGAATAATGGATGGATGGATGGATGGATGGATAGAAGACTTTTATCTATCAAGGTTCTCTTTTGCTCTCTGTCTTTCTCTTGCAGGACGGCTGTAGTGCTAATGCAGGGCAACATGCATTGGAGATGAGCCCAGGGACCTCCCACTCAGTCTGTTATTCTGTCTGCTGCCTCAAGGATCTCTCACTCTGTTTCTATCTCTTTCTGTTTCAGACTGCTCATTGAAAATATCATTCAATCCATTTATCATTGTTTTTCCAACCTCTTTCCTTTACTTAATTTTTTTATAACCATCACATCAAAACATAAAAGCTTCGAATGCCGTCTGTCTTTCTTGATCCCGGTCTTCATCCAATTACCTTTCACCCTTTCCATCGTTCATTACCTCAGTTCGATTAGTCCCTGACCTTGGGATAGCGACCCTACGTTTGTATTGACCCTGACCCCCTCCATCCCTCCACTCTAATACCCTTAGAAGCCTCATCAAAGGACCAATCTCACAATCCACTGCCACCTCCCTCCTTTACTGCTTTGTAGAATCGAGGCTGTTTTAAATCCACTCGGGAGGCTAAACCTGCTTGGGTGAAGAGAAACCCCTTCTGTAAGTTTGATTAGGTTCTCAAGAAATGTCATGTTTGAATGGCAATTAGGTGAAATTATCTTAATGCCATGGCAGTGTATTGAGGACTAATAATCTCCACTGGACAAAGAGCCTTAGGCGTCTTTACTTCTACTGCAAAAAAATATTGATGGAATGGAGCAGAGAAACAGGCACTGAAAAACAGCCTTATATCATTTTAATAGACAATAAATAAGGTTTTGTCCTGAAGCAGCAACAATAGAATTCTTCTTGTCCTTGGAGCTCTGAAAGGTCTCACTCAGTTTGTGTCATTCCTTCTCACTTATAGTTGTCGTGTTTCAGTGTTGTTTGATTTGATTTAGTTTGGTTTGGATTTCCTCTATATCTACTTTCTAGGTGGCACCAAGATTAAGGACCAAAAAAGAACCGACCCCCACAAAAAAACACAATTAGTGCTCACAAGCGAGTAAGAGCAGCAGCTTGAAAAGGAGCCCATCAATAATGCAGGCTGGTGGGAGGGAGACCCTAGCTGCCACACTACTGTCCTGCTGAACCCTCCTGCCTGTCTACCTGTCTGTCTGCCTTTCCATCTGTCTCCCTTCCACCTATTGCTTCACTCACCATCTGAGTGCCTGCTTGACCTCCTGTCATGCTGCCAGCATTTGCCTCTGCATCTTTCTAACCACACATAGAGTTGTATGTGTTTCTCAGCCTGGCTGCCTGGGAGTCTGTTATTCATGTATCCTTGGGCTGCTGTGGCTGGGGGGTGACTCAGTGTATACATGCATGTATTCATTTATTGATCTACTGTAAAGATGCATCCAAGGTTGTTTATAATTCATACAGTTTTCTAGTGTGGACACAATATATATATTTGTTTATCACATATATTTGATGAGCAATAACACAAAGAAATAAAGGCAACAAACAGATCCAGTGGCTTGGACCAAAGGCAAGGTAAACCGCATATTTTTGAATATAAAAAGGAAAAAGGAAGACTACTTGAACAAAGAACTTGAATTATCAACATGCCAAAGAGAGAAGATTACAGAATTCAGAATGCTATTCCAGACAGTGGAGCAAGGACCAACTCCAAGGGGGACAAACAACAGTAATAACAGCTGTGGTTCCATCATATACACCAGCAGAATAATAATCAGCACTGTGCTTAATTCTAGCAGCCTTCAACTCTCATCACGTTTGTCAACAGCAGACAAAATGGCCGTCGAGCAAGCAGCATGTACAGCAATAGAAAATAGCAAAATACGTGCTGGCAGGTGTAGTTGAAGTGATTAGTAGCTGTAATTCATATTTCATTAAGCAGCTTAGGTACGATGGCACACACAGACACAAAAGTATTAATTTGCAAATGGTAAGATGGGTGCTTGCAGAGCTTTTACTGTTCTGGTTATTAGCAGTTTATTTATTTATATTTATTTTATTCCACTTTTGTCTCTATCACATACAGTAACTGTTCATTTACAGTTTGAGTGGTGGTTTCATCTTGCACTTTCAAGAAATGACAGGCTCTGTATTCTCCTCCCACTCTGATAGCAGCCCAGCAACCCTGGACCACTAAAACACAAACACGGTCTGGTCTGGGGCGGGCTAGGCCCAAAACCAGACACACCAGGATGTAACTATCTGTACAAATGTTAAGTCCGCATGCCCAATAGCCCCATTGCAGAGAGACAAACCTGCACACATACAGGCATGCAAATGTATGTGCATTCAGACAGAGTGCACTGATTCCTAAACATCACTATCTCAGCAGTTTCATGCAACGCCAAACACAGGTAATCTGCACCATATTTTCATTTTAGTGTGCTGTATGATGAGACTGTCGGTCTCTGCGTTGAATGAGACATGGCTGTGATGATGGCTAGTGACAGAGATCAAGGACCCTACATTAACTAAAACACCTAACTTTAAACACCTAACAAGGTTAAAAGTTTGGGTGTTCCTTATCTCGTTCTTTAAAAAGGGATTGTTACGACTCCTTAAATAAAGGTGGACATCTTATTTCAACACAATAAAACACAACTGATGGTGTTTGATAAAACAAATTGGAGGCTACATAAACTTTTTGGTGACTACTATCACATTTGTTTTGGATGGAAACGGCAGAGCAATTCATTTCCACACAAAGAAGCACTGCAAGCATCCTATTTTCACAGCGCTGCTTTTGTACTGTTATTGATTTGACTGCATAAAACATGAAAAGCCTTAAAGGGATAAGGCAACTGACAGTCAAGCCACAAGACAGCAGTGAAAATAAGGAGGGCACTTCCTGAAGAAGGAGCTTTACTATATGAGATAGAAAAGTAAATGATTAATGAAATGGATGAGAGATCATCCGTTCATTATAGTTTTTTTTTGTCTGATTCATTCATCTTTGACATTTAGACCTTGTGATTCAGAGGAAAATCCATTCTCCGGTCCCCTGAGGTGTAAGTCAATCGTAGCACCCAATTCCTTTCCTCGGACAGTGTGTGTGTGTGTGTGTGTGTGTGTGTGTGTGTGTGTGTGTGTGTGTTCATGGTACTACACTGGGGCCCCACCCTTACTCCTATTGCCATCACCGCCATCTCCCCCTTACTCCAGCCCAGCACAGATACCATCACAGCAGAAGACTGGCCATGACTTGCAGTTGTAGGATTATAAAATGCTTCATAATAAAAATATAGGAACATTTGGCATGTGCAGCATGCAAAGATCGCTGGAAATAGTATGACATACACACACAGTATATGACACACACACACACACACACACACACACACACACACACACACACACACACACACACACACACACACACACACACACACACACACACACACACACACAAAGATTACAGTTAAAGCTGTATGTTTATTATCTGGGGCCATTGTCATCTCTGTAATAATCAGCAGACTAACTGGATTAAATTGTGGCATAACTCATTCTAATGGTTGGAACAGGGGGAACCAGAGATCCAACCAGCTGTTCTCTCTGTTGTCGTCCTCTGGCTCTCCACAGTACAGGGACAGGCATGTTTTAATTACAATTACACAAGGACCAATGGAGGGACGCAGGGAATAAGAACAAAGGATCTTAATGAGAGGTGAAGGGTCATATGCAGCGGCAGAGCTACCATAATGTGCATGCGTTTTTGTGTCTGTTTGCCACAAGCTCTTTTAATTACTGTACATTCATCTTGTTGAAACTGAAGGATTAATTATGCTATAAATGGTGCTGAAAGAAGTGCATTTTCTGTGTTATGTTCCCACAAAGGCTCTCTATGGTGGAGGTGCAAATGTGTGTAAAGTATGTTTAAACAAAAGCCCTGCTAGCACTGCAACACATAACACAGCATGAGAGACAATTATGCACTTATGGAAAGATCAAATCATGAACATTACCCATATTTTGTTAAATGTTGTTGGCCATGTGTTGTGACAGTCTCACAACCTGACAACGATACATATGCAGAGGCCCTGACAGAGGCTTTGAAGTGCTGCCTGTTCAGTGTTGTGTCTATCTACACAGCTCTATCAGGTACTGCAGGGTGTTTAGTGAGAGAGCAGAGTGGGTGAGCAAGAAGTTATAACTCAGTAAACTGCCTCCCTCAGGCAAGGGAAACATCTTCTGAATACCAAAAATGCTGCTTTTTGTAATGAATGAGGAAGGAGACAGAAGGAGAGAGAGCGAGAGAGAGAGCAGGGCGTGCCCTTGAATAAAATCCTTATAATTAGTCTTCCACTCAGGGACCAGATTTAATAAAATAATCAGGGTTTTAAATATATTGATATCACATTGCATGCAAAAAAGAAATCATCTTTTTGATCATCGATTAATATAGCAAAAATGCTAAACAATCCCAAGCTCAATTGTGAGGATTGTCACCACATGACATATGTGTCCATATGTCATGTGGTGACGTGTCCTTGAGCAATACAGTAAACCCAAAAGTTCTCCTAATCCTCCAGCGTCTTGCACAGCTGCCATCGGTGTGCATTAAGTGTTTGTGTGAATTGGTGAATAAGAGGCAAATTGTAAATTGACTTCTCCACTAAGGTGAAAAATAAAATTGCTATATAAATGCAGTCCATTTTTCCAATATTGTTCTGCCCCAGTTTAAATCCAATCAGATTTGACAGATTGGGTCTAGTGGATGTGAAGAGAAAGTGCTGCAGTAAGCTTGAAGTTTATAACAGCTGCTAATCTTGTTTTTCTTATGAAAAGTCAACAAAATCTCAGCCACAGGAGAAAGTACTAGACAGGGCTCAATAACTGTTTGTTTGCTTCTACTGCTGTTTTCATTACAGCCTTCCCATAAAAACACCAAAAGGGACAGACAACTGTATTAATACGGTCAAAGATGTCTTCTCTCCTACAAAACAAATGCCATTGCTGATACTCCTTTCTTTGCACTTGCCTGCTTCAGTGTTTTGGTGTGTGAAAAAAAGTGTGAAAAGCACACAAATCAATTTGATTGAGTGGGGACTGATGCAACGTCACAACGATACCAGATAAATGGCACAGTAGGATTTTCTACTGATTGATTGATCCCGTCTCTATACATAAGACAGCCTCACCTATCTTGCGACAAGCTGACAGAGGCAGAGCAGTGACCCATGGGTAGAGCTCAGACCCGAGACAGGAAACCATTTATCATGCACGTTGAGCTCGCCTAGCATGGCTAACAGCCTCTGGAGACAGCGCTTAGAGGAGAGACACAGCTCATATGTTATCATCAAACAAGACGTATACAATGGTAGTGTTAAATGTACTATTTAGGAACAAGCGATACCAATAGAAACACACACACACAAACACACACACACACAGAATCGCATCAAACTCCCATTGATATCGAGACCGCTCAGCTGGAACTGAGCTCTGTGAGTCGCAGCTCTATAAGAGGGCATGTTACACAACACCAAAAAAAAATCTTTTACTAAGGGCGCCCTGGTAGCTCACCTGGTTGAGCGTGTGCCCCTAGTACAAAGGCTCAGTCCTAACCACAGTGGCCGACACACACACAAACACACACACTTATTTGGGCATGGGCACACATGCTCATCCCATCACAGAGCACGGACACGCAAGCATGGCAGAGGTCAGTTTTGTGCAGCCATATTTCAGCAAGCACATTTTTTCCAGACACACTCCCACAGTCGCATAGACAGAGATGCACGTCACCACATCATGAAGTACATCTCAGTCTGCAACTAAAGAAAGTTGTTTACCTCCTCCACAAGCTGGTATCTAAAATAAAAACAAATAGTTTACATTCTTTCCTTCATTACACATCACTTGCAGTCTAATGCCAAAGATGAATTAAAGCCAGTGGCCTTCCTTATCTTATTTTTGCTGTGTTGAGTAGCTGAACTCAGCACTGCCGGTCATTGAACTCCAGCTCTGGTCTGCCACGTTGACTTCTTATACACTGCTGTTTTAACCCACTGAAAGTTTCCTTCATCAAGACAGTTTAAACATCTTTTCAACCAAACCAAGTGTACAACATAAAAACCTCCCCTTAAACAACCTTTTAACTTGGCTTCAAAACATGTTTTCCTCATGCAGGTTAAAAAGCTGGGATAGTAGGGTGATAGGTAATGATTTGGTAAATGGCCTTGGTCTGGTTGAGTCATAGCCTACAGAGTGAGTGGCAACATGTTAGCAATGATTTCCACCTATTTTTAGCAGACGAAGGGCTGTTATTCTGGGGATGCCCAAAAAGGCCCGAGCAGAGGGCAGTGGGTATACAAGTGTATGTCTGTGGGTGAGTGTCTGTCTGTGTTTGTTTATCCAAGCAGGGGGGCTCCTTACCTTCTATGGACGGGGCTTGGTCCTGGGCAGCATACAGCATATCCTTGAATGCCTGATGAGGAAATGAGAAAACAAATCACTGTCTGCAAACACTCAGGTGACACAGAAGACAGGTCTGTACACTGATGTGCTTCTGCCAGGATGTTAAGTTAATGTCAAGTCATTTGAGGCATAGAGGATTAAGTGTATACATTGAGGAACTGTGGGGTCATTTAAAAGATTCAGTTCCACATTAGATCAAATGCGCACAGTCTGTTTACAGTACATACACTAGTATAAATAAGAAGAGATTAACAGTAGACTAAGGCATTACACAATTATTATCACCATCTGCTTTTAGAGTAGCATTTAAACCACCTAAAGCCATTTGAGAGCCATTAACTAAACACTTGTTCTCCAGTTTTGAAGAATCTTGCAACTGCCACACAGCTGTTAACATAATGAACAATGCACAAACTCCGGCATTTTAATGATCTCATTTACTCCACACACACAGATTTCTAGAGCTTGCAATAGCTCAAAGAACTGAGAATGTACATGCCCAGCAGTACCATATTTTGGTTGCCAAATCTGACAGAGAGATTGCTGTAAACAACAAATATTTTTCTACTTGCACCCAGTTTGTTATCCATTTTTGTGTATTATGTTTAGCTTGGGTAAATGACTGATTTAGTCTAACTAAAACAGTGAAACAAGTAAGGAAAGGAAATGGCCTGACTCCACAAGACTTTACAATAAACAACAAAGACTGCCCAGAATTTTAAAATGAACAATGATAGTTCAAAGAGAGAGAGAGATAAAGAAAGAGGCAGACAGACAGACAGACCAACGGACAGTCACAAGAGAGAGAGAGAGAGAGAGAGAGAGAGAGAGAGAGAGAGAGAGAGAGAGAGAGAGAGAGAGAGAGAGAGAGATGCAGTGGTTAAATGAGGTTGTTTCTCTGCAATAAGATTGATCTCAAAGATAATGGAAACTGACAGATAATTGCACGCTGGCTCATCTGAACATATCAGTGGTAATCAGAGAAAAGACTAAAACTGAATCCTGTTCAGGACCAAAAACTTAACTTCATGAAGTTGTATTAAGTACTAGCCATATTCAGCATTTTCTCAGTAAATAAAATACAAATATGATGTACAGTTAAAAAAGAAAATTGTTCTGTCATCCAAAACTGACAACCTGTACGCTTTTCTGTCTTGTCTTTGACCATATCAAACCACTCTCTTTGTCCAGGTTCCTATATAACCTTCTGCTTTTGTAACATGACAGTGAGAGGTGTGAGTAATCCTGTGTGTGGGTGGAAACCCCTCAGAAACTACGGTGCATTAGTTGCAACCCAGATTGTTGATACTTAAGTTCCTCTGTGAATTACATGCAGAATGAGACTCCGACACAGTCTAATCCAAGATTTCATTTGCATGTAGCATGTTGTCTCTGGTTGTCTGATAAAGATCACAGGAAGCCAACTGTTCACACACACCATTGGAGCTGGCTAATCTCTGAGGAGCAAACCCATCCCCTCTGACTAATAGGTGGGAAATAGACATTCAGATTCAGACAGGGAGGCATTGCCATGGTGATGGTGGTGATGGCAGTGATTGGAAGGGGGGGGGGGGTGGCTCTTTGGGGAACTGGGATAAACCTGCAAGCTTGGCATGGTGAAACCTGTAGACAATAACTAAGCCAAGCCTAATGGGACCGTTTGAATGACCATGCATTAACGTGATGATGATGCACACTCACTAAACCAAACATGCGTTTATCACAAGTACCAGTACTCAAGTCACTATGTCTGAATGAGACTGTTGCCGATGTTGAGTGGACACTAACCAAAATATTTTGAGTGCTAGATGGGCAAATCCTTCCCCTAAGATGTCTGAGGTTGTTATCCCTGTGCTTGAGAAGATCACACAGTGTGCATTAATAGTTTGAAGAGATCTCTGGCTCAACTAGAAAGCCAACAGTACATCACCTGAATCCCTAGCTCTGTGTATGAGTGGATCCCTGCATGCAGAAAGAGGAGTAGAGAGGATGGGAAGAGAGGATGGAGGGAGGGGAGCAGAGTGCTGGTCTGGTCGGGGACCAGATGTCCTCCCAGTGGGGGAGGTACGATGAGGTGAGGGTGGAAGGAAGGAGGGAGGTATAGAAAGGGGGGTTCTCAGCAGTTGCCATGCCATGCCTGTTGTACATAATGTTTATATTGTTGAACATGCTGATAAATCACACTTTCATTACATAAAATACAGATGATAAGAGGGATGCTGTATATTTTATGTACCATTTCCATTACGTCGGTCACAAAACAAAAGCTCACTGTGCTGGTTTAGACATTTAAACGTTTTAAAAAATTACTCATATTAATTAGGGAAAGACAAGGCTTCACCTTTGAACAAATAGCAATCACTCACTGAAGTCACACAAGCACCTGCTTTTCCTCAACATAATGTCACTTTGCTAGTTTGAATTCTAAATGTGATTCTCCATATGCACTCTCCTCCTCCTCCTCATCTTAGCTTACACGAGTGATTAGACTGCAGAGGTAAATGCATAAGTGGCCTTGTTCTCTCGCCCACACACACACACACACACACACACACACACACACACACACACACACACACACACACACACACACACACACACACACACACACACACACACCTGCATCTCTAGCTCTCACTCTTTCTGTTTAATACACATGTTACTCAATTTCCATCTGAATTCAACAGTTGCCACGACTAATTATAGTCTGCACGCATCTTACATGCTGTAATACAAACAAGTTTTTACTTTTGCATGAAAAGCCCTCAATCATGTAGAGCAATTGACTTGAGAAAGCAGACATTAAAATAAGTTTATAAAAAACAGCTTTTTAAAAATGTTTGCACTTAACTATATAATTTAAAAGCCAATCCTTCTCCTACCTATCAATCTACATCTCCTGTCCTTTGTCAGAAGCCTCTGGAGTTGGCAGGACATGCATACCTCCATACCAAACAGCTGTTTAGCATAAAGGTTCATAACTACAATCCCACAGGATAATGCAGACAACTAATTACTCTATCACTCAATCGCCTTGTCAATGCCTCCATGTTCAAATGAAGTGCCTTACTAACTAAAGCCTGTATTTGCTGGAACAGCCACTTTGCCGCATCCTTCTCATCTGCATAGAAACTGGCTGACCAATCTAAATAGACAGCGCACAGCTTTCCACACAATAGCGTGCTCTAAAAAAAAAGGAGGGGAGTTAAACCTGGGCTGCAGGTTAATTAACCCAACTAGCACACAAAGGCAAGAATATCACTTCAAACCACATTCAATTTGGATGTAGGCAGCTGTAATATTGCATACGCCACAAAAAGTGTCATATTTTACTCCATGGACTATGGGTAAGAATGACCCGTGTTGCTAGAATAATGTGTCAGTATGCAATTTAATAAACAGACAAGTCCATCACTGGCTACTGCAACACATAAAGCAGAACAAAATAATAAGGGACTGTTGGCTACTACTGTGTGTAATGAATGTTTATCTGAATTTCTCAAGGTATTTGTAATGGTCCCTTAACTGAACAGTCAATGGACTGAAGCTGCTTCTGTTGTACCACAGCAGCATATCAAGGCTTTGCATTTTTTCAGAATGACATTAAAATTGATTATGTTTTATCTTAGTGACCCACTTCACTAAAGTCAACTGACTTTGCTTGTTGCAGATAAGTTTATGTCCTTGTCCTTGTCCTTGTCTCTTGACTTGTTTCAGAGGGCATTTAAGCCTCGAATAAGATGTCCATCATCTCTGATCTCTCCCTATCCCGCCCACTCAGGAGGTAGTGGTGTTTACAGAGGTCAGACAAAGACTGATGCAGCCGCAGTAACACAAATACACACAAACCCATACTTCCTGCAAAGCCTATGTATAATTCAGATTTGAGAAATAATATAAACTGTAGGGATAGGGGACAGATCTTGTTGTTCTACATAATTCAACAATAGCTACACATGTGACAACAATATGTTTGTAAAGGCAGGGTTTTTGGGATGGTTAAAAAAAAAGAAAAGAAAAAAACCTATCTATTTAAATCATGTACCAATGGTCGATTACACTTGTGTTCACACAACATTTGTTGTTTTGCTACAAATTTAAATCTTAAAATAAATAAGTACCTAATATAGACTGATAATCAGTTACTCCAGTAATAAAGTGATAGAATATCATTTGATATATCTAAAATAAAAACATGCAATCATCTGCAATCAATGCTTAGAATTGAATTGCCTCTATTGGGAAATACTGGTGTAAATATATTGGTAAAATACTATATAATTAAAACTTTAATGTCAATTCAAGATTATTATATGTAATATAACTGAATACCAACACTAAACGTAGATGACAGAGAAAATCTATCATCATCCATCTCAGGTCAGTGAGAGCCGAGCCAAAGAATGGAGGTGTAAAATGGCTGGTATGGCCATGCATCTGTCCCTAGGCTCACTGTGCGTCAGTCTGTTCACACAAAGACCCCGCATAGGCTGTGTATGTAAATAATCAATTAAAATTACATTCTACTTTAGAGTTGTCCTCTCTTCAGTGTGTCCACATGTCTGACACCTATTTTTCCCCACTTTAATTAGATGTTTTTATCACGCAATGATGACAGCATATCATTCATGTCAGGCTGGACAGATCCAAATGCTGTAGCAATCATCCAACTTAGTAACACTATTTAGGGAATGTTTCCAAAATAAAACCAGTGCAGTGAGCTTCTGTTGAGTCTGGGATGTGGGCTGCTGAGAAGGGTCTTTGTCTATAATTCATAGAGCTAAATGGAATAGAGCAGCCGGTCCTGTCGCTGCATGTCTGCACTAAAGCTCTTAATGTAGAGCCAGCAAGATGTGGGGTGTGAATATGAAATACTCCTCAAGTACTGTACACCACCCAACAAAGACCATGTGTGCACACAAAGGTCCCCATCAATCCACAGACAACGGAAACCAAACACCATATCCTGTTAGATGAAGTCTTGCATGTTGATTCATAGAGACAAGCATTCCTATTTAATTGTGCAAAATATGAATACCAACCAGATCTTGATAAACTAAAAATACTATGTAACTCTGGTCACAAAAACAAGGAATATATTAAAAGGTTAAAATATTTGTGATTTTACAACAATGCAAAATCAAGGCCTGGGAGACTTCCCTTGCGTTCTGTTAGATTGTTGCAAATAATGAAAAAAGAAAAGAAAGGAAAGTGAAAAGATGGTTCATTCATTGGATGGAATTAACAAAGTAATAGAGAATGTACACACGTTTATCTTTTTATTTATATACCCCTTAGTTTTGAACAAACTAAAAAAAGAAATCAAGACATGAAAGAAAACAATATGTAATTGAAATCAATATCCATATTCGTTTTTGCAAAGAAAAAGTGAAAAATTAACCTATAAATAAACCTATAAAACCTATTAATTTATAGAATATTGCGAAATATTTATTTGTATTATATGTATTGTTAAAATTAATAACATAATTGTTTTGTTAATTTTTCGAGGATGAAAGGCATTCAATTGTTCAGTAAATTGTTAATTGTGTTTATTTTTAGGTGTTAAAACTCAATAAACAGCAATAATAAACCCTGAATGCTCCCTATGGCTCTGAACACCCGCAGTCAATTCTCCCTCCATAAACAATAGGACATCCCTTATCTTTCCCGTCGTTTATTGCTCTCATGAGCAGGCTAAACTGAAACTGAAAAAAAAAAATAAACATTTAAAAAGCCTTTACATTTTGTAATAGTACATTTTGACTCTTATCTTCCACTCTC